>NW_014333138.1:792882-928887 GCF_000341935.2 Cephus cinctus | reverse complement strand
ACAACCTATCCTTACCACTCGCTTACCACTAGTTCCTCTATCCAATGCTTGAGGGACCGAACGGCCAGCCGACCGGTCGACCGACCAACCCTTACAGGCTTCAACCCCCTGACCCCCTACGAACCACTTTGTATATGTCTGCACCTTAGATACGTCGGCTATAGCTATAGTGTTAACTGTCCATTCGCTGAATCTGTACGCTGCGCTTTCTACCCAAGATACATCTGAGAGGTGGTCCGTTTTGAAGATGCGGCTATTGGATACTTTTGCACTTGAGTTATCGTTTGTGAATAGCGAATGCAGGTTCTTCCATGGTGCAGGTGAGTCTTTTTGTAAAGATTAATGATTCGTCTATTGTTAATTATTCTTTGGGAATTTTTGTCGTTGCTCTTCGTTCCATACAAGATCGCGAAATAGCTTTCATCGCTTCTGTTGTAATTCTTCGGCTATTTAAACGATACGCGGTGCGCATTATTCTTCGCTTAACGTGCTGCCATCTGTATGGTATGGTGTGAACTTTTAAGGCGAAATGTTACTCGATGCTGCTCGAAACGTGTATTCGTCGGCTGAAGAGGTAAAATTGACTAGGGATCTGGGTTGTGGTATCACGCGAGCCTGGATATTGCCAACAATGCAATATATGGATATACATGTTATATATGGATATACATATGGGAATCGCTAAGCACAGAATACATGGGCATGTCTAGTTTATTTATATTAAGTCACGGATATTAGACTAGTTTATCTTAAATCGTTGACCGCAGACAAATGGATTAGGTATTCACGCGTGTCTGACCATATTCTGACAGACTGACCCATTGTCGAGAGTGCTGCCACCTGTGAATCGAAACAGCTGTTACTACATTATGCGTTAGTATCTCAGTCGGTAACTCGATCTACATCTGTAGGGCTGCAGTTGTTGGCAACGTCTAGACTCATCCGACACAAAGCATGATAATATTTATCTTCAGTCCATGGTTAGGACCAACTGACAATATCTAGAAATGGACGGCAGTCACAATAATAAAGTAAAGTAAATAATAAAATAAAAATCTATCGATTCGTATGAAAATTTGTTATGTCGTTTGGAAGTCCCGCCGAAGACTTTGTTGCCTAGAAACGGAAACAACAATAAAATGTTTAAACAGAAAAAAGAGTAACACGTTTCTGTCAAATGTACTGACGGTTGTATCGGCAGGCGCTAAATGCCTTGCTAAATGATCAAAAGAACTGCTTCGCAAAATCTTTTTTATTCACGATGTCCAGAAGATCAGTAAGTACAGAATTATAATGTTTTCTAATTGCGTGAGTGACTGATTTTTTGCTTATTGTAACCCGTTGACTATAAAGACGTCATTGTTATTGCTATTATTATTGGATTGGAGTTAATAACCAGCCGATTCCGAAAATATAGATGTAAAAAACATACTGGGCAGTATTCAAGGTCTACCCGTGTGCATAAGAATTAGTCATGTAGAGTTATTTAGGCGCTATTATAACTTATTCATCTCAGCATCACTTACATGAAAGATTTAAGGAAACAAAAATCAACGATTCTTATACAAGTCAATTTTTTTCTTGTTTTCGCAATAATCTCTTGCGTACGCATAGACGACCACATCGCTGCTTCCCTTTTATTTTCGCACGTTACTTATGCAAACAAATACAAGGTGGACGTGCGAATATTATATCGGCATAGTTAAGTGACTATTTAAAATCTGCATATAGTCGCATAACATAATTACTAGGTTATCAAATTACGGTTCTTCGTACAATAGAGTTATTTGAAATTTTGAAAATTATTTATTCTTTACTATTGGAAACTTTTCCTTGGTATCGGTATAATCGGTTTTAATGTTCGATAGTCGTGCAAAATGAAGATTGACTAATGGCAGTGGTTTTCTTGTAATGAAATTCCACGTATTTAATCGTTATTTCCTTATGACTCAGCTATTATTATTCGACTTGAGAAGTAATGGAAAATTTGCAAGATGAAAAATTCGCATTTATCCACGCTCGACTCTTGCTCACGCTTCGTTAACATGGACGTTTACGTTTTGCAGCTTGACGATGCTCATCGTGAAACTTTGCCTTCTGCCTGAGCGATGATGCTTATGGGAAATAAAAGAAAAAGATAAATGTAAATGGTTGAAGGATAAGTGGAAATTTAAATAGAAGTTCATGAAACAAATATACCGGTTAGTTCTCTGACGTACACGACTACACGATTGTCAAAAAAATTAGCATAAAGGACTTATTATAAGAATGCTCTGTACGCGACAAGTCGCAATAGACTGTGTGACATATATTTTGTTCAACAGGCATAAAAGTGGTGAAAAATTTTAATAAAAATATCCATTGCCGAGAATATGGAAAAACGTAAGAAATTGTTATCGAAAAAAATATTTCTATTTTCAATTTAAGATGGTAACGATACTACCATAGCATAGAATTGGTAATACGTCACGGTCAGCCAATCAGATCAAACGCCAACAAAGAAAAAACATTTTACGGTTCAACTGTTGCCTCTGGTTTTGCTTACTTCGGTTACTTCTTCCCTAGAGTGAAGGTGGATTGTGCACCTTACAGATCTGAAGAAAATATGTATATATTATATATAAATTGTATATATTTGTGTATAACCGAAATAGAAAAAAAAAAACAATAGTAACATGGAAGCAGACATAAATAAGATAGTCAAAAAAATTTTCCTAAATTTCACAAAACATAAATACGAAATCACATACAGATACTATCTCTGTATGATTTACCAATTAAAAGCCAGAAACAAAAATTATTTTCCCTACGAAAAAAAAAAATCAATCGAGAAACCGTGAAAAAAAATTTCCCACGAAACTTGACTGTTGACGTATCATGAAAAAAATTTGGTTAGAAATAAACGTAACTGTGGTCGTTAGAAAATAGCCATAGACGTATTACATAAATAAATGTATGTAAATTAAAATTATAAAAATATCATTACAGTAATCTACATTTGATCGTATATTAAAAACCGTCACCGATAGTGAACGAGCAACGGCCACCGTTGTGAACGGCAGCTTAAATTCGACGAAGCGCAACGGTGACAGGACGGTACCTTTCCACGGCAATGGTTAAGCCAAGGTGGTAGAAGGTGGTGGAAGTCCTCCCTAGGTAGAAGGAAGGTTTCGAAGTAACGACAGTCGCATTCGAGTCGCGCTGCAAGGTGAACCGGTGTAGCCGCAGTTTACGGTACCTTGAATGTACAGTGCATGGGAATGCACTGAAGAAACAAAGCAGAATATTCCAATGCGTTTAAATTGCACCTCGTTGGAAAGAACGCGTCCAAGAGTAAGAATTTTGATAGAAAATAAATTCATCGTTATTCAATGAGAAACAGTCACGCTTGTAGTTGAGCATAGGCGTCCATCTTATAAGAGTATTTTCATAGAGTTAGCTGAGAAAAAAACCGGTTTACCATATTTCAAAAGAATATCGCTTGGTGTGGAGATATGAATTTTTTTTTTTTCAATGTTTTTTCGCATAGGAATAATTCATTTTTTTTAAATGCATGGTTCGTGCAAAGCGTGAAAGTGGGATTGATGCGTTTTTGATGACATACGTGACGTGAAAGGATTTTTATGTTTGGTAGGTATGCGATGTATATATCGCGTGCAAATAATTGCACCGTAATTAGCTGCTTGTTAGATTAAGCAGTGATAATGACGTTCTGGAATCTTGGATTCCGGATATACTTTAACCGTGTTAAACAGTTAGCACAGTACAGTGATGTAAAATGCTAAACGTATTTCCCACTGAACTTTAGTGAGTGTTATTGAACAAGAAATTACTAAGTGACAGCAATCCTGGTACATAGGCTGATCAATGTAGTCGTTTTATTTTTCAATTTCAGCCGCTATAGTAATATTGCACAACGTATGCATAACGTGAGGAAATAATTGAAAAAGTGTGTCGTCAAATGGGAAAGTCCAAAAAGAACGGTCAGAGACTGTCATCAACGACCAATGAAGATATTAACGTTCTTTACGTAAAAGAAAATTAAATATTTGCTATTTATTTTTGAAGTGTTTAAACAGACTCTTGGATGATATTAAAGGGGGCATCTGTTAATGAACTTGCGAATGACTGGCATAAGAAATATTCCTGACATTACGTTTACAAGTTTCGAGTAAAAAATCGGTGAGGAGATAAAAAAATTATTTTCAATATAATTAAAATAAAAGGATGACAGCAGAAGAATCACGTGTATAGATGTCATGCAAGGATTTAATTACGTTTACTGATATTATGTAAAATTCAAATGATTTACATCTATGCTGAATAACTTTTCGTAACCGTATATTCAATTTCTTACAAACGAACCTACCGGGTGCTCAATATTTACCATAACGTGGTATAACGGTTGGGCTTTCTCTTAGCACTTTCTCCCTTCTTCTCGCGTTGCCATAGTCCACCGAGAAGCATGTTTAGCATATGACCCTGTGGATAGTAATTTTTTTATGCATTCATCAGATTACAATAACCAAACGTAGATGCTGGAGATCCTGTGAATAAGACAATTTTTACAGTAAACAAATTAATAAGCCAAACTCAAGCACGATCATCTTCAATTGAAAAATTGTCTGTAATAAATTATGCTAAGCAAATACGTGTTACGTAAAAAATATGAATAGGACCGTGTGAAATATTTTATTGAAGACTTGTGGAATTAAAGAAGTCTGCGTTTCGAAACATTTCATAAATTTCCGTTTCTCCTCGGAGTTCACACGAACTTTGATAATAATAATATCAGCGTTGAAGATCATTTCGGTACTTCCGTGACTTTTGTTTTTAAGATTTTTACGGAAAAGAAGGTCTCGACCTCGAGCCTGTTTTATTTCCTCTACGTGTCCCACGCACGAGAGTAGAAACGTAGCGCTTTTGATTTCTTGAAAAGTTACATTTTCACCATACATTCATATATACCCAGTGATACATTAACCAGATACAGAATATAAAGGAGTAATAACGCTAAAAGCAATTTACAAAAAAATCACGTGAGCGAGCAGCAACACCAGAATCTTAAATAAAATGCAATGGCACATCGGTGCACTATAAAAAAAAAAAGGGAATAAAGGTATCTTTGAAAAAGATTCGTTCTCTCTGATCAATTTAACGTCACAGCTATTAATAGTAAAGCGGACTAATAATAAAATAATTGTGCAATTTGTCTTGAATGGCCATCAAGATAGTGACACTGAGATCACGATTGAACTGATACGTGTGGATCCCCCCTTACGACCTCAGGTCACCAAGCCACATTCAGCCGTAGAGATATTCAACTAGAAAATTATTCCTGCAACCTTCCCCAGAACGATTACGCGTATCACCCGGTATAATGTCACGATTTGATGAATTCATAATATGTGGAGCAGAAACTTAGCACAAGGTAGCTTATAACACAGTGATATAGTCTAAGTTGGTAACTTCTGACAGTAACCTTACCATATAGGTCACAGCCGTTATAACGATACAGTTCCAAGTACTACGACTATGATACATTAAGTGGGCAGTAGCAAGAATTACTAAAACACAATGAAATATATATGTGAATTACAGATTTCTCTAACATTGTGCAAGTAAATTCTTAAAGAACTTGAATACATTGGTTCGATTATAAAATTTTACTATTAAATCAGTGATCGATTTCGCAAAAGCTAAAGCGCCTAAGGTCCCAGTTGCCTTTCTCTGGCTACCGCCATTTTTCTTTTGCTTTATTTTTTTCCTTCTCTTGCTTCACACTTCCACGTGTAATCACGCACTGGAAACGCGTCGATTCGCATATTGGCCTTCTAATTGGTTCGTTTGGCCAATATTTACTAGAAAATGGCTTCTATGACGTAAAAGTAATTAATGAATACTGCCAAATACAATCGTGTCATGGATAACAATGCATCTTGGTGTCACGACCCAAGTTCACTTGCTCGGATTAATTCATTACAAATGCATTCACACATACGTCAAATAAGAAGAGGATATGTGCAAGTAATTGGAATGTAAATGAAGATTTTAAATCATTGTCAAGTCCTTCCTTCAGTCATTGTCGGACAGGTAGAATCGATGATGCACGATAATGCAACGTATTATACCATGTTACGGTGCCAGTTGCTTTATCGAGCTGTCGCTCTCTTATAAACGCATGTTTGGCTGTGCAGCTGCAGCTACAGGCTCGTTGTTACGAGACGCGTTTCACTTTCCCAAATTGCATAACAGATGTGTTGGCGTTCGATGCGTAAAGAGCATTTAAAAAAAGAAAAAAGCAGGAAGGAAAGAAATGCACGCGAGCATTCGCAGAACCGTGAATTTCCTCGAAACAATCTTGATTCGCAAATAATGAAATAAAAGATATAACTTTTCTTTTGCAGGAGGATGCCAGCGTTAAAATTATTTGGACGAAAATGGCTGGCAGCAACGGACGATCTTGTTTATCCAGGACTGTTCGAACTTTTCATTCGAGTAGTTTGGTAACGTAAATTGCAATATTGAAATCGATAAAAAAAAAAGATATCGTCATATTAATCTATTGTCCTGTTTCAGGATCGTGTTGATGAGTATAGCTTTAGCAAGATACTATGGAGAGACGTGGAACTGTCGAATGGGCGGCGAACTCGTTCGAGTATTCCTTATTGGCGAAATCGTTATTTTGGGAGTAGTGATAATCCTAACATTTGCCATAGTCAATCACAGTGCAAGAGGGTCGATAACCGATACGTATGCACGTCGTTTCGTCCAGCCACTCCTGACCGTCAAGTACTGAAACATATTTGTATAATAGCATGAAATATAAAACCAATAGTATGTAAAGTAAGCGAAGTAATCGTCTTACAGGATATTATTAGTACTACCGGAAGTCGCGTGGAACATTCTAGGAAGTCTTTGGGTCCTCAGCAAAGAAAGGGTCGAATGCAACGAAGAATCGTATACGATAGCCGTAGTCGAAGCTTTGGTACTTTTCGATTGGGTACTCATAGGACTTTCCATCCTGGGTCTGGCATTAGTCTTCGATCCACTAGGATCATTGGGACTTCACGAGGTCGAGGATTCCGTGGAGCATCGTAAAGTCTCGAGGATCTGGATGCGACGTTTCAAGTTCCTCTGGTGGATGCACAAGGACGAAAGCGCAAGCGAAACATTTCAACATGTCGCTGGTGAGACATAGGTACATGCGACTGAGGTCAACACAATTAGAGACTTAACAGATCCATGCTTCTTTACTTAATAAATCATTGAAATTTTGAAAGTTTTTAAAATATTAATTAATTTAACATAACCAATGCATCATTCGTTTAAGTATATCTACTAAATTTTTCATATACAATACATACTGTAAAATCCAATATGTCTTACGTAGGTCGAAAATAATGCATGAAATATCCAAAAGCAGTGTATTTCCTGAAAAAAAAAAACGAATTTCTACTTCCGGAAAAATATATTTATACAATTCTGTAGGTGTCAAGGCTGTAGTCTCTAATGCCTAGGTACAGTCTCTGATATTTAGTTCAGTTCCATAATTTTCATAACTCTCTTCCTCACTTTCAGGATTACTCAGTGCACTTTTTCGTGGGACAGACCTGGTTCCATCAGACGTTATGGCGGGCTGCGTTCTGTTGAGGGTGCGACAGAAACGTGAAACCCTGGAGCTTCGAAGATTAAATATTCTGAATAGGCCTCAATACAGTGACGGTACTGAAATAATATTTAAATAAATTGTACAATCAACCAATAGTGTGCTAATCAGTATACTTACAGATGCAGAAGCTATATTCGCTAACACTCCAAGCTGGATGTCCTTGGAATGGGCCAATCATTATTTGAAACTCTCTATAGCTTCGTACGGATGGCTTTTTGTACTTTACAAACATGCCTGTACCGGATGCTTTCGATTGATTCGTAGAATGACCTGCTGCGCCTGCTTCCGGTTGGTTACTCAATGACAAATCGTTGATAGTACTGCAAATTATCAATTCAAGTAAACGAACGATACGTCACATTTCAGGAGGAAAAGGAATATTGTGATTGATGACAATTGTTGTTTGTGTAATCTGGCTGGTGTCAAATATTTATCACAGTTACCAGAGGAGGACATACTGTATGCATCATTCAGAAATCATCTTTGTGAGGTTCGTCCAATGATTTCAGATGATCATTGATATCAGTTCCTTATCATGATTCAATATCTGGTCAAATCATTCAATAGAATTTAGGAGTTGGGTAATATCCTAAAAGATAACGTTATAGATAAGAATGCAAAGAGAAGTCATATCAAATTTACATACGTGTCAACAGGTTCCATTCTGTGTCATAGCCGATCACAAGACATCCAGTATAGTTATTGTTATAAGAGGATCAATATCACTCCGTGATCTAATAACTGATATCGCAGCAGCTTCGGATTCCTTTGAGGTTGAAGGTTTACCACCGGGCAGCATGGTGAATTTGAATCTATTAATAAAAGGGTTAATTAAATTTTTCTATTTGGTATAACATAATGAATAATTGTACAGGCGCACAGAGGCATGATAATCGGTGCAAAGGTCCTTCTGAAGCAATTGGATCAATCGAACATTTTGGAAACAGCTTTTGAAATGTATCCACACTACAATTTAACGTTGACAGGTACAAAAGTCAGTTATTAAAAAAAAAATGTTAATTTGTAAACAAAAATTAGGTAATATAATTTTTATTTTCCGAAGGTCACAGCTTGGGTGCAGGACTGTCCGTACTATTAGGTCTAATGATCAGACCACGTTACCCAAATTTGAAAGTGTATGCATTTGCCACGCCAGGTAATTTTTATTTTTAGTTTCAGACAATTTTTGTAATAAATTTGAATATTAAATTTTTTAATCAATCACAGCAGGACTGCTGAGTCGAGAGGCTGCAAGAGTTACAGAAGAATTTGTGCTGACTATTGGACTGGGTGATGATCTTGTAATGAGACTAGGTGTGGACAGCACTGAAAATTTTCGAACGTCCTTATTAATAGCTTTGCAAGCCTGTCGCTTGCCCAAGGTAGAGAATTTCAGGCTTAATTTCATTATGAATAAAATTACCATGCAAAGCAAAATAGTAATAGTTTTATCATTTCGACAGTACAGAGTCGTACTGAATGGATTGGGTTATATGCTGTTTGGTGTCCCTGAGAGAGACCTGGATAGGACATGGAGGAATGGTAACACGATTAATTCGATTCCCGGACAATTGCCACTGCTCACAGAGTCATCGCCAGCGCGACAAACAGTAATTAAATAAGAATCATCGATAATAACTTGAAAAAAGGAAGCACTGAAATTTACCATTTTTTTTTTTTTTTAATTAGGAAACAATGATATTCGAAAAGGACGTGACACGCAGACGATACTCCAAAGTGAGACTGTATACAGCTGGTCGAATTCTTCATATCGTCAGGTGCAAACCGGTGGAGAAAGAAAAGAGGTATTTTTTTAAATCTTTAACAAAGCTATTCCAAATACAAGAGCGATAGAATTTTGAAATTTTATTTCTGGCCAATTTTAGAAAACAAACCGCCAAGGAACGCCAATATCAGATGCGTTGGGCCGAAGCTGAAGATTTTATGGAACTTTCGGTAATGCCACGAATGCTACTGGATCATTTACCAGAAAATGTCGAAAAAGCGTTGGCGACACTGCTTCGTCAGCAGGAGAACTTACCGGTTTACCTGGACGCGTAAACAGGATTTCAGATATATTGGAGAAGAAGGGGACGAGAGGAGAAATCAGTGCTTCTGACCTTTGACCCTATAAAGTGCACACAAAATTATGGGGAAACTTGTCCGCGTTTGTGAGAACAATTTTATTCACGATTATCGTTATTTCATCTCTTTTTCTCTAGAGGACAAAACGCGCCTGTACGATGTTTATAATGTTAGGCTCATTACAATTTTTATACATCCTATTTATAAACATTAAACTTTTCGAAATGATCGTAAAGCATGCACAATATATTTTATCATCGCACCCATTACCCAAAAACCGATAAAAAAAGAATTAGATGTAACTTAAAAAAATAAATTACTCGATCATGTCACAAGTTGGAAGGAAGAAACGTGAACGAAATTCATACTAATTTTGAGAAATTTGTTGTTTTCGTTCATTTCATTTTCAGGTGCATGACAACCCACATAAGCACGATGATTTACAAAAATGCATATGGTACACCGCAGATTTTGAAAAACGATCAAATTTCTTTGAAAATTATAAGCGGTCAAAATCAGAGTTGCTAATCATCTACCGCGTTGTGATTTATTTTAGTTCAGAAAATAATTTAAAAAATGTTGATTTACTATAAAATAAAATGAACAGAAAGTTTATACAAAAAATAGAGTATTTTAATTAATTATCGTGAAAGTAAAAAGCGTTCAAAAAAAGGGCTTCACCCTTTTTAGTAAAAACCTGTGGTGGTGCCAGCTCAAAGAAATGTTTCAGAAATATGCAACGGCCAGACTCGTCCCCTTATCCAAAAACGAACCCCAACCCGCTTTGGTCACCACTGACAAGTACCTTCCCACATCGAAGTTAAGGTGATTTAACACTTGGAATCTATTCTAGGATTCAAGAGCTCCAAGATATACGGCAGTCAAATTTGGTCAAAACTCGTGGCGGTCCTAGCTCAAAAAAAAACTGAAACCGCCATAACATAAACGATAAAAAAACTAAAATAAACAAAGCATAGATTTTTTTATGATATTCCACTGTGGCGGTTTCAGCTTTATTGACGTATTTTACAGTCCTTTTGTATATGTAGATGTACCCTAGACATTTTTCATAAACAATCATAGCATGATTCGAATACGAAGCATATGTGCATTATCGATCTTTCATTATCGAAAAAACTTCTTTTTTATCACGCTATGAGATAAACTTAAACAATATATACGGTAAATTTGGATGGGGCATAAATGAGATAATATTTATCATTTATAAGCACAATGATTGAAGCATTACATGTAATGAACATTGATGATTGTTGTCAAATTTTCTTGCCACCATTTAATTTAGCAAGTTTCACTATCAGATGAGCACTCATAAGACACGCAACCTTGCCGAACGTTGTGACATCCATAAAAGTTGATCTAGAGAGTCTTTTGGATTTCCGTAAATAAAAAAATTCAAAATCGGACGAATACCTAATACATCGTAATTATCATAAATTTCCTACGAAATTCCAGAATCGTATATACACGGCCACATTCTTTATAAGAAAACGAATAAAAATTACGTGTTTTCAAACTTAGGTGTATCGTATCATTTAAAAATAATTTTACATAATATTAGTATTTTTTTTTAAGAGTATTATTTTACTTCATTTATTATGGCTTCGCGGACGTAAAGACTGTTTAGGCAGAAGCTATCAGGTAGAGCAAAAAATGTCGTTCAGTTACACGATAAAGGAAAAAAAAAATAGAATACGTATGTTAAGATGCATCATGCACCATGAAAAGGAAACACTGATAGAACGTAATAATCGTCCAAGTACGTAAATGCCGCATGCCATGAAACGAACTAAAGGTCATCCAGCCGGAGGCCTTTACATAACCACGGAGGCGAAAGGTTGCCCCATCTTCGCCAGCATCTTCTTTTCACTCGAGCATAAGGCGTCTTTGGTTTATTTTTTTAAATTATTTAAAACAGACAACTGATAAGAGAACAGCACCTACTTCGTGTGACATTGATTAATATTAATGAGTATAAGACGGGTATGATAAGAATTTTTTTTATGAGGACAGTTGAGGACCTTAAAAAAATATTTAATAAATAAAGGTTGATTTTTGATAAATGATTGTGCACGGGAAATGAAGATGTAGAGACTTCTTTTTTATTGAAAAGGGAAGGATGACGAATTCCCGTGAAATCATTGTTGGCAAATGTCAAGTTAATGGGGACAATTGTAATGTGGATAAATGTTAGCTTGCGGCCCTGTGGATTTTATTACCCATTGAGAAAGGATCAAGTATATTGACCTTCAGGAATGATCAATCAACAGTGGAGGATGATTACCGATACAGTGTTTTAAGTAATTTTAACTACAAGTGTGAGAACAAAAATTGAGGTTAACATTCGGATAAAGCGTGTAAATTCAATTGCTTAGATAAACGGTGGGAATTTATCAAACTTGTGGATTTATGTCAATGACATATTAACGAGAATGAAAGTATTTTTGAATTTATGAATGATTAATTCAAATATTTAATCAAGAGGAAATCAGGATGCTGGCAAGTGTCATTTATAGTTGACTATGTGACTAGTCGATTACAAGAATATGCCAGTCACGCCTTCCTCCGTGATATTCCGATCGAATCGTCATGCTAATCGAAATTGCGAAACGAAACCAGAAATAATAAGTGTATTATCGAATTACGTTTAAGCCACAGGATGAGATTCAAGGGAGATGGTAATTTTCTCGTCGTCATGATTATGCCTACACGAAATTCCTACTCTGAGAAAACTCACAGTCAGACAGACTTAACTCTGAATTCTTCTTTTTCTAAGATTCTAAACTCACTGATGTTTCGTTTATGACGTTACGCGTTAGGTAAGAATATTTGTGCAGACACACGTGCCTCGAAAGACTTTCTAGCGAGCCAGACACACGCCAAAGAGAATTTTGTCTGAGATTACTTAAAACGAAAAAATTATCGACAGCAACTCTTGAAAGACGAAATAGAAAGTACCTAGAGATTGTCACGCGAATTATTAAAAAGACTAATTCTTGTACGGCAAACGCCATAATTGTATTAGAAGCCTCCAGTCAATTTTATTTTTAGACGAATCCCTTTAGACGTAAACAATGATATAAGAGATGGACAATATAATATGAATTTTAGGTAACACTCACCGAATAAGTAGGTGTCAATCAAGGTGTTGTAGAATTGTTGAGTCTTCTAAATCCTTAAGTAATATCAGGAGCACATGACACGTGCGTTACAATACGTTGGGGTAGCAACACGTTGAAAGTTCCCAAAGAGACCGCACGGACGCCGTCAGAAATGGCGCTAATGTATGTTACAGTTTGAATTTGAATTATATTCAAAAGTGATAAGTTTCGCTTTGCGAATATTGTCAACGAGTAATATATGTTAATTTCTCTAAGTAACACAAGGAATACTCAGATTTTCGAATTGACCAACTAAAAAGTAAGCGGTATTAACCAACGAGGACATACTAATTATCGTAATGTACTGACACTTGGTTCAGGGTTGGCTAGGTAAGTCCTACGGGTGATTCCACATGTGATGGGTGGGGACAGGCCAGTTATATTAAGGCCTTTCGAGGCAGTTCATCATCAAATCAACGTCAGTTAAAGTGCAAGTCTCCCAGAGACACGATACCACTAATCGTCATCATGAATCCAATCGTAAGTACTCAATTGGCAAACTGTCGCTACTTCTTTTATTAATTTTTTATGTCTTATTTTTTGAAATTATATTTTTAGTTTCTTGCAATATTTGCAACATTGGCCGTTAGCTGTTATGCAGCTCCCGTCGAACAGGCGCCCATTGCCATACTGAGCCAGGAACAAGACATTGGAACAGATGGGACTTTCAGTTTGAAATTCGAAACTGAAAATGGAATTTCCGAACAAATTCAAGGATCGCTTAAGCAACTCGATCAGGATACACAGGCTCAAGTTATTCAAGGAACAGCATCCTGGACGGCACCGGACGGAACTCCAGTTCAAATCAGCTGGACGGCTGATGAAAATGGCTACCAGCCTGAAAGCTCCATCTTACCAACCCCACCACCAATTCCAGCTGCGATTCAGAGATCTCTTGAATTCATAGCTACTCATCCTCAGTCTACAGAGTTACCTAAGGCTGCGCCAGCTTCTCAGGAAATTTAAATATGACAAATATACGGCTGTGATGACATAAATAAACACAATAAATAACGATAACGAGAGAAAGTTGAATACGTTTAACTTTGACTGGAATTGTGTCTGCAACGAGAGTGCTTTGATTTTCATTTCTTGCTGAAACATTGCTCAATTTTTGTTACCTATTACACGATTTCAGTAATCTAAAGAATCATACCAGATCTGATTGTATATATTGATAACTCTAAGTTTCTACAAAATAAAAACTTATAAAATAAACTGAGTCAAAGGTATAACGATTATAAGGAATATCTATGTTATGATTAATTTGCCGGTATTGCACGAACTTATACATAGAATACAAGCTCCTAAAGAGTAACTGTGCAAAATTTGGTCCAGATCTGTTAATTGACTTACAAGTTAATAGCGAACATACAAACAAATAGACATTCTGCTATATATATGTATATTAATAATAATTTATATCATTATAATAATAGAAGCAGAAGATATATATTCACATATGTATTTATAGAGCTTATTTGGTTGCGTTTTCGGAACGTTCTAAACTTTCTTCGCAGATGTCTTCATAGCCAATGTTTCATTGTAAGGTTGTTTCTCTGCCCACTCTAGGGCCTTCACAATGTAATTCAATACCGGCGGTTCGCTCGGCAGATATCTGGGCAGATCAACTCCTATAGGTTGGAATCCATTGTCATCGGCTACCCAGAAAGATTAATAGTAGTACCATCCAGTGTAATTCAGGAGGCGCTGCCACTCGTGACTTGAATCATGTCTAGAGACTTTGGATCAGCGCCAGAAGCCTATCAACCAAATAACTAGTTTTATACTCAAGATGCAACGCGAATGGCAACAAATGTCCTTGGTATTTTTTTAGGATTAAATAAGAAAAACTTGCACAGACAAAAAAAAGCATCTGTATGCATAAACGGATAAGCTGCATGTAGAAGGTAAAGATCAAATTTTATTGGTAGTAGCGAATAATTAAAAAGAAAAAAGACGGAGGTTCATCGTTTTACAACTTTTATCTTGCCACGTTCCTTCACCGCAATTCCGTTTGTGATTTCATGTTTACTGTCAAAAGTTTCCGTTCTATTCCATGTTCGATTTTTGGCATATAATGGCGATGGGCTGTTCCGGATCAGCTGGTGCACTAGCTAGAGATGTAGCGGAACTAGAATTTGATTAATAAATAATTAATTAAATCATTAACCAATACTTGATTACTTGGGAAATAAATTTTGTTGCTAAGATTGGTACAGTATCTTGTTATACATACTATATATTATTGAATCATTGTTATTTATATTATATATATGATAAGATCCAATTAGTGTATTAAAATTCTATATTCACTACATCATTCATATTCTTTTATCAACGCGATATAAAAATGGACGATGATTTTTAAAAAACATCTGACTCTATTTAAACTATGTTTTTACCCCACTCGTAATCTGCAATGCAAAAAATTTTTCTTATAATACAATCATTAACGGGATAGATCAATTAATATACTAATATACTAAAGAACTATACTACTATACTACTATACTACTATACTAACTATACTACTATACTAAGGAAGCAGCATCAGTGTTCAAAACATTATTAACTTTTAGTAGTTTTTATGAGGAAATAAAGAAAAAAACTCGAAAAAAATTCCGACAGGACTTTTAGTTACAGTAAAACAAAAAATTTTTAATCCAGTGATATATATAGCTGATTCCTAAAACGTACATAAATTCAATGACATTACGTCATTAATATATTCGAAAATATTCAGACGTCGTCTGCGTCGTGATCAATTAAATAAATCGCATCCGATATTCTCCGACACTCTTGTTCGTCTAATTAAATGTATTTACATTCTCTTCACAGACGGCGTTACTGTGTAACTGAAAATCTAAGCAAATATGCGAAAGGAAGAGTGTACAGTAACTTATGAAAATTCAATACATGTAACTTGCCGCAACCGTTAACGCATAGTCACCTAAGAATGTCATCAGATGCCTTCCGACAGCATCTACGTAGTTTTATTTTATTTTTAACTATTTCATATTTTATCGCCATGCATTGTGTTGATCACGCGATGATAGTGAAGCTGCGTTTATATCGAATACTTCAAAATAAAATATGGGTGGATATACTGCAACCCATTATTCCTGATATCAAGATATAAAAGAAAAATGTGACGTTACAGGTAGACGAGTATACATATATGTTATATGTAAATCATTGGTGGCTAAATAGTATCACGGAAGTGATCTCAAGTAGTTAAAGCAACATCGTAAATATCTAATATGAAAATATGAAGGAGCTCCCTTGAAATATTATGAGAATGCGCGTACACGTAGAAGCAATTTCAAATATTTACGTTCGTAACGCCATCACGGCAATTATAGGAACTATTTTTATTGAAACGTCAAAAAAATTGGTTTGATGAAAATTACGAGGCGCGTATTACAATTATTTTGTTAATAAAAAGAGAGAAATACTTTTAGTGTACAAAAAACTTGATAAAAAATGACTGTGGAATCTTCGTATCACACATGTCGAAAATCAAGGACGAGACATGAACGTAGCTACGAATCAGTCAGTCGACTCCACGTTTGTATTCGCAGCATTGAAACGTGAGACCGAGAGCATTCAGTATTTTGACTCACGGTGCATAATAAGCGGCGATATGCTAAAAAGAGGAAAAAGAATCGTAGATAAACGTATAGCCACAGTGGAAAGAAGTGAGATGCAGTCATAATATGTATGTGATGAGAATAGTGAAAAAATAACTGAAGAATTGGTGAAGATGAGCAAGCAAACTGGAGGACGTTTTGAGTGTTTTACATTTTAGCGAGTATAAAAAGAAGCCCATCCTTTTGGTCAGTCAGTTGCATTTGGTCGAGTGCAAGGAAAGAACAAAGTGCTGGAGACATGGGGAAACTTATTGTAAGTAAAATAAGACTGTAAAGCAGATTGTTTGGATTTTTAGGTTAGGTCGTATCAGGTCGTAGAGAAGTAACAGAAGTCAATGACGTAATGTATAAGACAACCTGCGAATAATTCCAGAGACAATAGGTGAGAAAGCACGTAACTAAATTTCAAAATGCCAAAGAGAGTAAATTCAAAACTGAAAAAATTTTTCTCAAAAGTAAGATCCATGAACGTAGAATCTTCAAATGCGAACGTGTATTCGCAAAGACTACGAATAGAAAAGTTGGAATATGTCACAAGCGATCAAAACGAATATGTGATTCTAAACCGTGTTAAAAATGTAAAATGCTCAATTGTAATTCCGTAAACGACACCAGAAGTAAATTTGATGATTTTTACGAGCTAGACCGTTTTCGAAATGTCGCTATTTGCGTACCAAAGACGCTGCACCTTGTTTCCGTATGAAAAAAACCTCTTACCTGAAAAAAAAAAAAAAAAAAAAAAAAAAAAAAAAAAAAAAAAAAAAAAAAAAAAAAAAAAAAAAAATAATAATTTCATCTTCTCCACAGGTATTCATATGCCTAATTGCGTTATCCGTATCAGCGGAAATTTCAACATCACCAGTGGCCATTCTTCACCAGGAATCAGAAGTCAATCCGGATGGATCGTTCTTCAACGTTTGGGAATCCGAAAACGGTATAAAGGTCCAAGAACAAGGAACATTGAAACACGTCGAGGATCAAGACGTGTCTGTAGTAAATGGCGACGTGTCGTGGACCGATAATGACGGGAAATCAATTCATCTGACTTACGTCGCGGATGAGAATGGATTCCAGCCTCAGGGTGAACATATCCCGACCCCACATCCAATGCCCCAATCGGTGATACGGGCCCTGGAATACATTGCCGCGCATCCTTACGTGGAGAAGGATCAAAAAAGTGCAGAAACCTCAACTTAGCCTGAAAACAAAATAATTCTTAGTCAATCAAGGAATAATCCATTGACTCATTTTATATCTGATCCGTCCTAGACACTCTCGCTATATACTTATGAATAAATTTGCTTGAATTTTCATCTAATTGTAAAATTTCATTGAAACTTCTCAAAATAAACATGAAACGCGAGCCAAGTAAATGACGTGGGATAAGCGGTTGATATTCACAATAGAAATAATACAAATTGTTTTGGCGGGTAGGTATAATGTCATCGATCTTCTACAATGATATATGCATAACACAGTGTATATATATAAATATCCACTGTAATGTCAAGCAGCCAGAGTTCTCGACATCCTAACACGAATACTTTACCTACGCCGATTAAAATGCGTAGCTTCTTGTATTTTCCGCCCACCATTTAAGACAATTCATTACAACACTAGATTCCAAGTATACTCGTCCTCTTTGTACAGTACGTACAACTAGTATTAGATTACTTGAACAAAAGAAACGAAATACATGAAAGATCTCGAATTTTGAATAACAATAAAAATAATTGTGAAAAAAGAATCCAGGACGATTAAGAATAATGGAAAAAGTGTCAAGGATTTAAAAAAAAAATTCCATCGTTACAGAATTTATCTATTGCCACAAGTACGTTCACCCGATAAAGTCATCGATTGGTATTAACTCGAATAGGTACACACTCGTGCTGGTGACCGGTAGCCTTCTTGGCACGCTGTCTGGAAACAATCTGAAAGCTGTCTGAAACAAGTCTAGTTAGAACGATGTAGTATTATAGGAACTCTGGCTTATCCCAGACCTTGAGACAGTTCACTTTCACGCTACTACGTTACTATATACTCGACTAAACTACTGCACTACATACTATAGAATCCATTCTTAACACTATATATATATCTTAATATACACATCTTATATCTAATCATATGTAATAGCCAACCGAGAATTCCACGACAGTCAGCTGCTACAGATAGTATCAATAATTGAATCCAACTAACCCAGTAATTCACTACAATTGCAGCAACAATAAATAACGAGACAATTAGCGTTAGTCAATTAATTAATTAATCTTTATTTAATCGCACGAATCTCACGTAGAATTTTTATTCAGTATTAGTTGTAGTTCTGTTAATTATTCGATGGGTATACCAATGGCTTTTGCTGGTCGCAATTTATTTAATAGTACCAGGATTGCGTAAGGGTCATAATGCTAACGGAAAGGTTTAAGATGTAAGCAGGCTTAATTATCGTTTAATTGTGACAAGTAACCCGAGGCGAGGCAAATCCTGCTGTGACTAATGTTAAAAACTGCAAGAAGAAGGTGCCTTGCTGTTTCGCTATTTCGTAATGTCCTATGGTACATATGCAGTTATGTTGCATCTTGTATTACAACTCGCCTTACTAGCATTTATAATATCGTCGTAGGAAAATTATCAAAGTGAACACGGAACAACAGATCGATTATTTAATTTGAATAAATTAATTAATCATCGATAGAGTGATAGTTGTTGATATACACTTCTGTGTATTTTACGTACTATCATAATAACAGTATAGAAGCAATAGAAATCTATGCTAATTATCATAGTAATTGGTCTGGTTATTACTGTAATGTTAGTCAGCGCCATCACTCGATGACTATTCGCACTAAAATTATTAGTATATGGTTATTATACGTAATGGTCTTTACATTTAAACGTAACAATGACTGGACGAGGATGACAATAATTATGGGGAAATATTTTTCGGTTTTCACACACGTAATTGACTTTTCGTATTGAAGATTAACATTTAGGAAAATCAATGATTTCAATTATTATTACTACTTGTTACCCGTTACTCGTTATGTATGAAAGGACAGTGGCATTTGTTCCGTTTCACCTTTCACGACCCCATTACTTCTCCATGTTAAACTAATAATGTCCAGGTACGTCATTCAATCAAGTAATGCACATTCCATATAATACAATGACTTTTATATAATAATTTATTGTCACAGGCAGAAATCATTCCTGGATCGAATCTGTACTGTATTACTTTGGACGACCTTGATCTACGTGATGATCACGATTAAAGTAGCTGACTGTATTGCACCATGGAAGCTTCAATGAAACAGCCGAGGGAACGATGATGATAAGGAAGAAGGTGATTAATCTTAATTTTTTTCTTCTTTTAATTAAATATACCTTGCCGTAACTGTTTTTCGTATCAAAAATTTTTATTTTGCATCTCAGGATCACCTCCATTGTTACAAAATTCAAGAAACCATTTTGGATCTGGACTATGATACCCATGGATCGTACGTTGTGTATCTCTAATGGGATTTTATCAATGAGGTGATTATCATGGAAATCATGTAATCAGTCAAGGTACTAATTGTTCAACGTGATGCAGTTTGCATTCTTTGGTAATTGTAATTTTTTTATAAATAATTTTAATTATTCCTGCATTGATGTATGGAGTTTGTCAGTCGTTCGTTACTGAATTTCAGAGCTGAAGACATGTGAAAGAGTTCGAGGTCCTGATAGCGCATTCGCCTTGCAGTTTTCCGAGGATGCTACGGTCAGAAGAAGTGCATTGTGAAGAGGGCAGGGATGACCCCTTTCACTGCACCACGTTGGATCGGGCTGTGTATATAAAGAGCCTCGCCTCTTAGGAAGAATCACAAGTACCAAACCATCAGCATCTCTAGTACTTCTTGCTGCTATCACACGGAGATTATGTATACTCTTAAGGTAAGATCTGATAGTGCATCTGGAATTATGCACTTTGGCTGTGCATAAGTTTTAATGTGGACATTCACTCGAGTATTTTTATAAGGATAACGAATTTTTTTCTCTTAAGATCTGGGAAAAATAACCTTTTTTTTAAATATGAATAAATTATCTTATAGAATTAAAATTTATATCGGCACCCGATCTTTAGATTTTATCTTAATTTTTTGGTCCATCATTACTATGCTGTGTTAACCTGCACATTTTATGGTACCATAAGATCATATTGTGTTATCAAATTTGTCGTATAGCATATGATAAGAAGTTATCGATAAATGATCCTATTAGCGTATTTGGATCGAGGAAAAAAAAATCATCTCGTAGTGGGTTACTAAATTGAAATTTAAAATGGCCAACTCGCGGAAGCAGATAGGACGATTTCTCGAATCAGTCTTAATGATAGGTTTCGTCAATGACGTTGCATACATCAATAACTTCTGCGAAGTAATAAAATTATTCTATCATGGCTGATAATAATGGTGGTAGTAATAGTAAGAGTAGTAATAGTAAAAATGGTAAATGTCTCTTGCAACCTTTGTAATTTTTTTTAAAAAAGGACAGAATATTTCCATACTATTGACGTTATACTAATCACTCGCATCGTTTTATTGTAAATATGAAGGATCATCCTGACAATTATGATTATTAATCGCTAACAAATTTTTATTCGTAATCATGACTCGATAACACTTCTCCATACTGCAGGCATTATGATCGTCATCACGTAATAGTGCATGTTGAAGAAAAAAATTACTATGACAGATATGCATAAATTTTGTAATATTTCCTGCATAATTATTGCAGCATCTCGATTAAATCCACTATGCGACCTTTAACCATATACAGGGTTGTTTACGACAAATGAATCACCCGAAGTTTGCTTTTCCACTTGATTTCTATGGTGGAACCATCTTCAGGTGGTGTGTTTGTTCCGAGTCACCCTATATATATATATATTCATAATTTATATAAAATTATCTCAAAAAATGTTCACTCTACACGTTATTTGGAAATCATACGCAATTACAATTTGAGAAAATTTCAGTGCATGATAACCCATGTGAAATCCAATGATAAATTCCAATCCCGCTAAAAAGGTATGAATGGACTTAAAAAAAAGAATGTCTCCCGATCTACCTGAGAATCACTGAAAGAAGAGAAAAGGAATAAAGAGAAAAAAAAAGGGGATGCACCATAAAATGAGAATTCGTCCCGAGGATAAATGGATAAATCACGTGCGAAAGTGGCGTATCACGAGTGCGAAATCATTGCGCAATAATGCATGAGAGCCTCGCAAGCAAATCGCGCGCAGTGGCGAAGCGAATGAAGACGAAGTAAATGTGAATGGCGTGATGAGACTGTGTGGGACTTACGAAAGTAAAGAGAGTGAAAGAAAAGGATAATACATTGAAAATAGATGAGATAGATAAAGAAAAGCAAACTTTATATATAGATAGAAACGTGGCTCGTGTGTGTTAAAGAAAAAGGCGAGGCAATTCGGATGTAATATTTTTACGGAGAAATTTCATTGGCGTCAAAATACCGAAGCAGTTTTTCTGCGTTGGGAAGTCGTTTCTCTCTTATACCCATCTGCCTACCAAGCTACAGCGATTACGCCGTATTTCATAATGTCATCTCGGATGACGTAATAGTCAGCTTCCACTGGAGAACAAGAGAAGAGAGGCATGATGGAATGATGGAATGATGGAACGCGAAAACAAAAGAGCATTACAATCCTTTGCTCGCCTGGTGCCCTTTGCCATTAGAGACATGCTCTTTTACATTTACTTTCACGAATTACATCCTAGTCCCATTACATGACGTGACCTTCGTACGGATCCACCTTCTGGAATAACCCAGATGACTACCCTTGCATTCCTTTGCTCATTAACAATTATTTCTCAATTAAAGGTGCTGCTGGCGGTTGCACTATGTGCAACAGGGACCCTCTGTGCACCTCAGAGGCCAAACAGTGGTGCTGACAAAGACGCAGTGATCACCTCACAACAGCTTGAAGTTAATTTCGATGGGAATTATGTGAACAAGTAAGTCATTTTAAATGATTTAATCATTAGTCGTGGCTGCGTGGAATTGACTAGTGATTAATGATGATTTAGCTTCGAGACAAGCAATGGGATCAGTCATCAGGAATCGGGACAGCCAAAGTCCGTAGATGGCGAAACTCCTGTCGTTGCTCAAGGTCAAGATTCGTATACTGCACCTGACGGTCAGCAGGTCAGCATCAGTTACATCGCGGATGAGAATGGCTTCCAGGTTCAGGGTTCCCATATCCCAACGGCGCCACCAATTCCTCCAGAGATCCTGAGGGCGCTCGAGTGGAATGCAGCTCATCCTGAAGAAGACGACGCTGGACAGGGCAGACCACCTCAGAGAGGTTAAAAAAAAAGAAGAATTGATTATTTTAATTGATTGCGTTATCGTGATTACTATTTATATATTTTTGAATTTTGTATTACTTGAAATTATTTTATACGCAGGTTAATCAATTGAATTATTCCGTGAACGTGATCTGACCTAAGGAGCCAGCTTGCCATGGACAGTACCGACCCGAGCTTCCGATGCATATATAAAATAATTGAAATAATTATAGTATGAATATATTATAATAGAGTACATCGTAACAATATGGAAGAAGAAAAAACAAAATTCTATCGTTATACATGTATGATTTATTATACATGATTATATACGCATAACCTCTTTCACTGGAATATGGTGATACTTAATTCCCGTGTCACAGGCGTGATAAATCTTCTTTATAAAATATTTAATTACAACTTTCAATCGTTCATACAACGATGCACTTCTTGCCTCGGTGCAACGCGCTCCTGTCACTCGAGCGCGATGCACTTCTTTCAAAGGATATAAACATGTACACGTTTTGTGATTTTTTATATGTAAATAAAGAATTATGATGACACTTTATCGAATGTTGCTTTATTGAAATTCCTTTAGTTTCAGGGATTGTGATCTTTGCATATATCCAATGCCACGTGATGGGCCACTGGGAACTATTATTTAAATAAATTTTAGGTCTAAGCTAAATATTAATCCATGGGTGTTTTAGTCACAATTATCTGACAGCGTCCTCATATCCATAATAGGTCATACTCATTAATGTCAAATGCATTATATATGAAGCTGCTCGAACGATACGGCCTATTTCCACCTCCATAGTGAGAATTGAGGAACCAACACCTAATAGTCGTGGGGACCTGATGACCTTTACGAAATCCCGAATCACATTTCAGGAAATTCCTCAGTATAAAAAGCCTAGAAATTGTTATGGGAGTCAGTAGAAATTCTAAGCCCAAGTGGATAGGAAGTCCAGAAAAAAATCTTGTCACAAGAAGAAGTATCAAGAGACAACGTAATTCAAGATGAAGGCATTTTTCGTTATTTCCTGTGTCCTCGTGGCGACTGTCATGGCTGACATTTCGGAAAAAGTCATTCCGATCCTGAGCCAGGAACAGGATATCAGTCCTGATGGATCATTCAGTACCAAGTGGGTCTCGGGCAATGGAATTTCCGTACAAGAGCAAGGTGCTCTGAAGAATCCTGGAACAAAGGACGAAGCTCAGGTCATCAAGGGTGCCGCCAGCTGGACAGATCCCAATGGTGTCCCCGTTCAGCTCAGTTGGAACGCCGACGAGAATGGCGCCGTCTTCCAGGGTAGTCATATTCCGGTTGCCCCGGAAATTCCTGTTCTAATCCAAAGAGCTCTGGCATGGAACGCCGCTCATCCTTCCAAGGAAGACAATTAAATTTTACTTGACCATCACGATTGACGAAATTATCCGAATTGGTTTTTTTTTCATTTTTTTTAAATCCCTTTATATGAATATACTGTCAAATAATAAATCACAAACTGCCTACATTTAATTGTTAAAAGAATTATCTTACTCTCGAAATGTAGTAAATTACTGATTTCCCCAAATTTCACCTTTCTATAAAGCGTTTCGCAAGTTTATTATCGTTTAGTCCTCACTGGTGTTATATAAGGTGGAAGAATGATCTTACTGATTTTATATAGTAATGACGGATCATCATACACAAAGTTACGTCATTTTATCATCATTTTTATACATACGTGACAATAAGTAAACCGTTAACTAAATATAACATTAATTCTTTTGAAAACCAAGTTAATACAGAAAACCTGATTTAATTGGTAATAACTAAACGAGATCTACTACTTAGTGAATGACTGTAAATGAGATCAGGTTCAAGGCTGAAAGTCTTATTGATCTCTCTATAATCTCTCTCTATTAATCTCTCATATGTTACAAATATTGAACAGTAAATGTACGAAATTTATTTGTAGCTTATAGATACTTATATTTTTTCACTGCGTTTTTTTCTACGATGCTATCACTGGTCGATATTTTCAATGATTTTAACGATCCCCTTTATTAAAATATTTCCATGTTCAGCTATCATATGTAGACGCACGTATATTCATGATCTTTTATAGGAATATAAAATTGAGGTCAGCGATCGCGTTGCGGCTAAGAAAGATTTCGTAACTGTCGGACTGCGAAAGTTTCTTGGATGGACGCTCCGCGACGCTGTAGAATTCTTCAGACAGCTTCCAGCTGATGCGAACTGGCTTCTTTATTTGAATACTTTCATGATGTTCATACGTACACTATCTTCTACTGATACAATAAATTTGAAATTATTTTAATGTTGCATGGCTTCATTTTCAATTGTTATTATTGTCTTTTGATATACCGAGATAATAAAACATCTTTAGAAATTATCATAGATAATTGTCAAACGATAGATAAATATCGTTAAGTAGATATCGTGGACAACTTGTTGATACGTAATATCTGGTAATAGACAATAACGAATAGTAATTGTTGCTAATTCTCTTTGACTGTACCTATAATTCATAATTGGCGAAAAGGAAAGTGGCAAATTCTTGTCAAAGCGCAGACCGGTATGTGCTAACATCTGAAGTAAATATGCAAAACTTTCTTGCTGTTACCAGGGAGATACATTTTAAAATTTCAAAAATGATGGGTTGTTACTTTCGAGTAAAAATTATTGTAAAATTCATATTTCTTATCAAAACGTATTTTATTTTATAGCAAACATTATCTGTGCATATCGATTCTATTCAAAAGCAAGATATTTACAGAATTGAACTAAAAAATAACTCTCTCTGAGAAAACTCTGTGTTCTTGCCCACTTGCAATCTCAGGAATCTCACTGCACGCCTAGCATCAATAGCCATTAACGATTGAAACAAAATCCGATTCTCTGTCACAAGCTGGTCACTTCCGGTTGTATATCAGTTAGTTTAGTAGGTCTTCTTAAGTTCAGCTTCTTCGTTGTACGGATGAGCAGCAGCCCATTCGAGTGCCCTCTGGATGTAAGCTGGAATTTCCTGTGGCGGTGGTGGAGTTGGTACGTGGGATCCTTGGATGTTGGCACCATTTTCATCAGCAGACCAGGAGATCTGAACAGGAGTACCATCTGGAGCAGTCCAGCTGGCTCCACCCTGGATAACCTGAGCCTCATCCTTTTGTCCAACATTCTTCAGGGTACCTTGTTCCTGGACGGCGATGCCATTTCCGGTCCAGCTTTGCTTGAAGTTGCCCTCGAGACCTACTTCGTTGACCTGACTCTCGATTGGTGCAGTCTTGTCATCAGCAGCCATGGCGGCTCCGATCAGAAGGGTGACGAAAATCTATAATTACATTTAATTATATAATTATTACGTAAACATTAAATGTATGACGGGCTACTTTATATCTTTACTTACTACAGTTTTCATGACGGTGGTTTAGTTCTGAGTATCCTCTGCTGAAGCAAAGACTGATATTTTGGGAAGCTGCGACGTCCTTTTTATACTCCCAACTCGATTCGATCTTGAAGTTTAGCTGAAGGGGCGTTCAAATGTCAATTCAGCAGCCAGTTACATAATACTGTCGTTACAAAGAATACTAGCCTAGCCGTCTTGTGTGATCCTCTCGAAATGTCAACGGCGTGGCCGATTGATGATGAAAAAAAAGTCCACAGATAGTAATCGTAGCCGATCAAAAATTGGAAGGTAATTTTCACTTAGCTCGGTTCAAGTACCTGTTACACGGTACTTGAATTAATAGTCATTGGAACTTACGACACAAAAGAGTGTCGAGTGCTTAAAAAGCGGACGAGATGTTTTGCAAATAAATACTCGAACAAAATTATACACACACATAGGTGAGTGTTCTTAAAAATGTCAAATTTTTCGGACGAAAATTTGGGACGGTGGTCTGAAAAATATTTCGAAAAAAATCTTATTTCTTGGAATGCAACATTTATTCATCCACAGGACGGCTGCTTTGTGAATTTTTAATAATCCAAAATCCACGGCACACCCATATTGGTAAATAATGTATAATAGTAGTAAATAAAATAATAAATATGTACAACGCACAGTAGCGAATCGAAATGCTCGAAGAAGAGTTTTCGGGGCGCGGCGGATCAACGAGTCGAGTCGAGGGTCGTGCAGAAGAGTAAAGACCAAGAGTCAGTTAAAAAAATATGTTAAAAAAAAAGGAATAGAAAAACACACTGGTGTCTGGTTCAATTATGGGTCGGCATATTCGGCACTGGCTTTGAGATCAAATCGTATCCTGGTGAAATTACACATTGTTGGCATCTTCCTTGGAGGGATGCGCGGCGATCCAATCTAGGGCCTTTTGGATGAGCTCAGGAATTGGCGGAGCTGTTGGCAAATGGGCCCCTCGGGGTTGGAAACCGTTTTCGTTGGCTTCGTAGGTCAACTCTATTGTCTCGCCCTCGCTGCCAGTATAGCTGTAGCCACCCTTCACAGAATTGGCTTCGTTTTCTGATCCGGGATTTGTTAACTGTCCTTCCTCTTGGGCCTTGATTCCGTTTCCTGCCTCATAAGCCCATTTGTACGAGCCATCTGGATTGGGTCCTTCTTGTGTTTGACTGACTATGGGAACTGGCTCGTCCACTGGTGCCGCCACAGCACAGCTTCCTAGGACCACCAGGGTTATCTGAGGAAAATTTATTTATTTATTATACATATACTCAAGATTCTTACTTGACTTGTGTACTATGAAAGTTGATTGAGAATTCTTAATATACTTATACGATCATTAATAACTATTACACTATTTAGATTGTAGAAAAACAGCCTTATCCCTCATGGTCATCAGAATTACGTGATTCCTTAACGGGTAAAAGATTTATTGATGTTTGATGTTCCAGACAGATGCAAGATTTTAATCAAACGCTTATATCAAAGATGGCGTAATTTATATGGCGTTTATAAATAATTATTTATAATGATTATATTATTTATGGAATAGATAGAAAATAAAATATTTAAATTTTCACAAGATATAGTACTGCGCATGCACTATTGTAAACAAGGACACATGTTTTACTTAAAAAAAATGCATTTGATGAATCCGTGATAAAAACTACCCTCGCGTTAAGAATCCTTTCTTTGGGGTAAATTTCGAGTGGTAAATTTGGAATTTTCAAGAATACAGGGATTATACGGAAAAACTAGAAAATGTGAAAAACTCCTATATGACCAATATGGCGTTACTTACCAATATGGCGTACATGCTGCAGCAGTAATTGTTGACGGGCAAGTGTTTATCAGAGCCTCCAGCAGCAGTCGTTTATATATCCCGGAGGCGTCACTAATACCATCATCCTTTGTACGTTCCTGACGGCCACCATCTTCAACGATCTTCGACGTGGGGTACGTCGAGTATCTGCAGTAATGCACCCGGTGCATGCGTGGTGGAAAGGAATGATGCACGTATGGGAAGAACACACTGTTCATCACCGGCTACCTTCCCGGGGATCACCATGTCACACACTGGCTAAATGTCATCAGGTCCCCGATTGAAGATGCTTCTTACTCAATTGTCATAAATACCTTACCTTAGAACAATTTTTTTTTCCAACGCCAACCCCAGTCACGGTCTAGGTCCTGATCCTGATAAAGGATTCGACAAAAACGCCACCTTGTTCGCTGGATTTTTATTTTCCAAGTAATCTAGGGCTGGTTTCACCAAAGTTAACAGAGGTTCAACTGTCGAGATTATCTAATAAGATCCAGGAATACAGACATCTCACCGGTTAAACTTCGGTTAACATTGGTGAAACTGGTCCCCTAGGGGTTGAGCATAAGATGGTTTCCTTCATAATTAGATAAATTTCTATTGAACGCATAGCAATTACACTTGTTATTACTTTGAGGGTCGAGGCCCCCGGAAAGTATTTCTTGAGGTCATCCAAGAAGACGACGGTCTACCACGAGACCATTTTGCACAGCATCAGAAGCACCCTTCACTAGAGGAATTACTCTTAGGTCAAACTGCAGTATACGACTCCTTCTTAAAGTTAGCTGCAAATTGTTCAGTTTTTTCTTTACACGGAGCTCTTCAAGAAGGATTATCATTATCCATATGGTAAAACGTCGAACAGAGTATAGTGATTCACCAATAAGTATTTAACGATTTCTCGAAGATTACATCAATAATCACGCACAGCACGACCATAACTGCCATTGCAAATCCCCATAGATTTAACCTCACAATGGTATCCGTGCCTACTTTATTCACTTCTATGGCGGCAAGACGAACTTTACAATATACACGTACGGCAGGGACTTATGGCTACCGATTATTTCTAGTAAAATATTTGCACTATGAAATTCAAATGGGCAATTCCTATAGAGGCGAAACATCCCTAAAGGTAATTTATGACTCATAACCTCCAGCGTATGGTCAAAGATCACCGAGAAACCTCCAAACAATTGCAATTGGCATTCCATAGTGAAATGCAACCTCGCAATTGCAGTTGCTAATAAATGCGTTTAGTTGCAAGGATGAGAGTTATTTGCGTGTCAAAGGGGAAGTGTAGTTTTTACATAATTCAGAATCTCTGTCATCGATATCTTTGAAGAATCTCGTTACTCTTGAATTCAACATAACCTCTTTCCGTACAAAGCAAACTTATTAGGAACCGTTTATAGGATTCGATAGTTAATCAAAGTGCATTCTTTTAAGTGACATCGTATAATAATGTAACAGGAAGAATATATAAATAAACAGAAGGTCAATTCACCTATCAAATCACTTTTTATTACAATGTCATTATAATCAATGATTTCTATTAATAGTGTATGACGTATTGAATTTCTCCAATAGTTCCTATTTACACACGGGTAATTATGGTTATATAAATAGTCGCGTCTTAGCTAACTTCTTCAGTCGCGAATCATTCATTGTTCTTTATGACAAAGACACAACGATAGGAAACAATGGTAAAATAGAGAAATTAATATAATATATATTACGCCAGTTCCAACTGTTTACACGTTGGAGCATCAAGCACATACTCAATGAGCGTTAATAGCCTCTAAGAAAATTATATAATGGAAAATGTTTTTTTTTTTCTAAATAGAAGTATCATTTTAACGGCTTGGACTTTCTTATTATTCTTCTTACTTTCTACTGTCCACGTTCCTCTTGCTTCTTATTGATCATTACCGTCTTTAGCCGTTTCTGTAATTATTCACAACTGCATACTCAGCCATACGGAATACACGGGATTGTCATATAACAGCCAGTTGCAATACCATGCAAAATTTAATAATTATAATTAATTGGTATAAAGAATAAATTTGTTGGATTTAGTAATAATTAACAATACAGATGCATGCAAAATATCCTTTGTTAGATGAAATTTATTACATTAAATTTATACATATATAACAGTTGAGAGTTTTCTAACTGAACGTAAGACGTTGTCAGAACCAGTTGCTAGGGCAGTTGATTAGCGCTATGAAATTTTGAAAAAGCGCAAGAGATCCATTTTTTGGTAAACAGTTTAATATTTTTTCTTGAGAATTGCTTCTTCGTCGTATGGATGTGCAGCTGACCATTCGATTGCCTTGGAAATATATTCCGGAATTGCCTGAGGAGGTGGAGGAGTTGGCAAATGAGAACCAGTGAGAACAGCACCAGCTTCATCGGCAGTCCACTTTAGTTCGATGGCAAGGCCATCTGGAGCGGTCCAACTGGCTGAACCTTGGATGACCTGAGCCAACTCCTTATCAGTTTTCTTTCCGGTTCCATGTTCCTTTATCAATATCCCATTGCCGGACCATTCATTCGTGAATTCTCCTTCCAGACCAACTTCCAATTTTTGATTCTCGATTGGCGCGTCTTTATCACTTCCAGCTGCTGCCACGGCGGCGCTAGTTGTCGCTAGGATACCGGCCAGTAGCTGTGAGAAAATAACGGCGATATGAAATAGCAATTATTTCCTTCTTAACCTATTTCTCCGTTGACTCTTATAACTTACTACGAATTTCATGTTGATAACGGTAATGTTTGCTGTGTTCTACGAACTGCTGTTCACTGGTGGACATTTATAGGCACCCATCAGATGTAGTCGTAGATGCAACTAGGTGGGGCCAAATGTCAGAAGATGAAAATACTCGAACATACAGGTTACTTCGGATAAATAACTTGCTATTGATAATCTTCATGTGTGCGAATATGCAAGTGGACATAAGTGTAAACCAGGCACTCGTTCAGCAGAGTTTGTTGACGGCAATCGTATTTTTTTATATTGGAAATATTACAACAGGATCGTCTTGCAGCGACCATTCGAAGAACTTTTATATCTCCCCTAAGTACTTCTCATTAGGTAAGACACAAATGATATTCAAAAATATTACAAAATTACAGAATCTGCGTGATCAACGTAATATATGCTTATACGTGTGCATATAGTTCATGTATGTACATAGAGCATGACTATAGGATGCACTTTAGATACTTACGAATCCGCTTTCACTAGCCAGAGAAGTTACTTTTATCATTTTTTCTTCACTTCACAATTATCACATACTTTATCGCCATTACGTCTACCTAAAAGCACGGGTGAGTATTGCTGTTCATATTTTATGTGCATCTGCAATATATGCATAAATCTGAAAAATATATGTTTTTTTGCTGTTATTTCCATAAAGCTTTAATATGCAACCTTGAAATTATTGTTATTAAAAAATATAGTATAATCAACTGAGGAAGGCTCTGGTCATTATGTACAATCAGGTATATCTGTGTATATGAATGAGTGCCAAGTGATTCGAGCGATAAAATCAAGCCGTTAGCTGGGATGAAAGTAAAATTGAATTCGGCATGAATTGCATCCAGTCGCCATGGACCGAGTACGCAGGCAGTCACTCTTAAGATGTTATATGTCAAGGTCGTTCTGGGACGCATCTTCTTGCTAGTCTTACACAAGACGATCGCGAACTCGCCTGAACACGATTCTCGTCGCCTCGTGCAAACGCGACTTAACGCGTTGGATTTGCTGATTAGCGATTACCGGCAACTGGACCCACTTGACATTTACTTCGCAGCATTGCTTCGTGGCGTCGTGGCCATTATTCGCAAAAATGAACACGGTTAACTATAAAATTTATATGGGAAAAATGTTTATTTTCTTGAAAATTTATTGGAAAAATTATACTTCATAAAAATTATATCTGTTTGTATGTCTTATGTTAAATCTGGACAGCTAACAAATTTGTATGGCTAAATGCATAATAAAAAGGATTTTTTTTAATCATTATTTTATACCTTTTCTTTGTTGCTGTACAATAAAATTTACATATTGATACCGATTGCATATGTTCAAATATGTCATTTGTATTCCATATAAGAATTTGCATATCAAAGTCAGTCTGTGCATATTTTATTATTAATAATTGCTCCTACCGGTTGGCAACCGTGAATGATTCGATGATGAAAAATTCACTAGGTTCAGGAGTTATCTAGTTTTATAATCATTGATATTTATTATTTTGATCGCATTGCATCATGTATTGAACATAATCAATCAATACTTAGAATTATTCAGTTGATAAATGACTGGCAAAATGACCATTCAGAAACGTAAGCAAATTCGAAGAACTGAAAATAAAGAATTGGAACGCTTAACGAATACAATCACGACACGTCTCATACGTTTTGATAGATTAGGCATTAAATTCGCCATAAGTTTCTTCAGATAGAAATTTTTGATTTCAATTACAATTTTGTCTTCTACGAATTAAACACGCAATAGTCGATTCGGGGTTCATTAACTGACGTATTCTTCGATCGAGCAAGGAATCAATATTGAGAAATATGAAAGATCGTTAAATCTAATAATAGTACCATCAGCTGTGATTACACAATAATCATTATTTACCAAGACTCTATTAGGACATGAAAGTGCAAACACATTGTCACCTCAAAATATAAATTGAAATTCATTACGTGAAAAAATAACAGTCTCAAAATATTTGCACATTTCCAAAATCCAATTATAACTACAGTGAAACTTCGATAACTCGAATCTCGCGGGAAACGAAATATACTTCGGGTTACCGTAGTTTCAGTCTATCGGGGTTTTTAACCTATAGAAGTGAAGGATTAGAAAATTCGAAGATTGTTAGTCTTATGATGGTTTTTGAGTTATAGAAGTTCGAGCTATTGAAGTACCACTGTACCAAAATGGCATGATCATCATATGTCGAAATTAATATAAAAATTTCAAAACAGAAAGTTTATCTGTCACACGTTGCTTAGTGATAGATTATATTTTTATTACGTAATAGATTAAAAATATTAATACAAATAAAAACACAAGTCAGTAACAGAAGATTAAAAAAAAAGTTTCCCTTATGAATAATAACGGTTGATTTAAATCTCTAATGTACAAATAAAAGGTGTACAACGCCATACATCCAGTTCACGATAACTTGCTTGTATTTCGAAATCCAAAAGTTTGTCGACCGCAAATGTTACGCAGTCCATCCGAGGAATCCACATAATATGCATATACAGCCTCTGTGTAATCTTTTCAGAGCCTGATTAAAATGCAGCTTCACGGCGGAAGTGATAAAGCTGCATTCGTTTATGTCAACGAACTCCAGGTGTTTGGAGAAGCAGTCGATTCCAAAGGAGGACATCTCAAATTTTAATTTAACTGTTAGTTCTCTTTTTTTGTCGTTTTCTACACAGTGCAGTCGCACCTACGTACATATAGATATTTACCTATACACATTTTCAAGGCAGACATCAGTTGTTCTAACCACTATCAATTTTGTGTCTAAGGAACGAAAGTCTCAGCGTCCATTATTTCTATTGTACATTGTATTTAATGCATAGTCAAGTTTTCATTTCTCTTAGATTCAATGCATTCTCAACCTATTTCCTCTCGAATTCATCAACTTCTTTAAACAAGGTCACCTGCTGAAGATCAGGAAACCAGTTTACCCAACAACTGCTATGACATTTAGGATCATTGTACAAGTGACGTGTCGAAAATTTGGTAGAATGGTTGGGGCGACCATTTGCCTCTATATAAACTCGGCTAGGATGATCAAGCCAGATCAGTTCTTTCCTCTTTCACATCATGAAGTCTCTGGTGAGCATAGCCAACCCTCTTACTGTTAATGATCAATGAGTGACTTTTGACAGATTCTTAGACCTCTAAAAAAGAAAAAGAACAATAAAACATGAATTTGTATTCAATTAACATAAAAGACTCATTAACGAATACCAATTAATTATTTTCTTCGACTTCCAGGTACTCGCCATTGTCCTTTGCATCAGTGCCTGCTTGGCTGATGTATCCCACATCGTTGGCAAGCCTGTCGGCATTCTTCAAGATGAAAAGGACTTGCTACCAGATGGTTCATTTAACTTCCAATACGAAACTGAAAATGGAATAAAGGCCAGTGCACAAGGAAATTCAGATGGCACTGTTGTGGGTAGTTTCCAATGGATCGCTCCTGACGGCACTCCTGTACACATGACTTATACTGCTGATCAAAATGGATATAAGGTCCACCCTAATCCGTCATCCAGTTCACATCCAGTTCCTCAACCTATTGTTAGCACTCTGGGAAACACTCATCGTCCTTAAGAAAAGTTCAGAGAATCTGAACAATTCTAAACGATCATTGGCTGATACAATATAGTGACTTAATTAGATTATTCATAATAAAAATACTATTTATAGTAAAAGTCGCTGGATATATTTTTACACACACCCGGCGTAACCTTTAACAATTTATTACCTTGCATTCGAGTATATTGATAAAAACAAAAATTGTGCAACTGGCTGGATATAATGGGCGTCAGGAATTCCAAGATGAATCGTGACAAGGAAGAGTTCAGGAGTTTAAGATCGAACTAGGAAGATGAACTTTCTCCTTTGTATAAAGTAACTGGGATATAAGATAGCCAGCTATTGGCAAATGATAATTAGATCTTCTGGTCCAGATCATCTTAGATACCGTAATTCGCATCCCTATGACCTGGCTGGCCTTTACCGTACCAAATTCACTTTCTTTGCTGTGCAATAATTTATGTACTCTATATCCTATAATAGGGTATAAACTGATTACAATGATCACCCAACTAACTGTAGCATGTCTGGATCGAGCCAGGGATGAGTGAATCTTGTAACAAGCTATGGATAATTCAAGATGATTAAATATGACATTCGTGGAAAAGTTAACGGACCATCATGGGCAGCACTCGGTGATATTCTCGTTGATCGTCCGAGAACCTGCTAAAATCTCAGGCAGACTCATTGAGTATGGATGATAAAATATCCTATGGTGAGAATAAGATGAATGATGCTGTTGGCCATTGAAAGTAAGAGTTACGTGTATTTTTAAAATATTTTTTGCCAGCCTCTTACGTTACTCAAAAGTCGTTTTACGAAATGGTAAACAGTAACCTCGACTTGCTTAGAAATAATCTCATAAGCATGCGAGACGCTTTAAGAATAAATTATTACTTTTCTCAAGGACTGTTTATCCGCTATTCGATTATCCCCTAATCCTAAAATTCATTGATTGGTATTGGCTCGATATCGATGAATGAATACTGGAATACAAAAAGATATGTAAATTCAAAACAGGCCGTTTAATATAAACGTTTTTTATCGTGATATTACAGTTTTATATGCATATTTACAAGATCGACTTTAAAATGACTGTAAAATCGTCAGCCATTTTCGAGCCGATCAATCTTATTAATCAATATCGATTAGAACTGATCCAATAGAATAATACAACGCTCGAGGAATCTTATAAATTAATATTAAGCATCCAAACAAAATTCCTAGTTGAATTCAAGATTGGCCCATAACCAGAACGTAATCGATCACAGATAATCCATCAGCCAATCACTTTCTCAAGTTGTCTTCCTCAGGATGAGCGGCGATCCACTCCAGGGCGCGAAGTATTGCCGGGGGAATTTCTGGTGCTACCGGGAGATGATCGCCACGAGGTTGGAAGCCATTTTCATCTGCGGTGTAACTCAGGGAAATCGGTGTACCGTCTTCAGATTTGTAACTGAAGCTGCCCTGGACCGCGAGACTTGAATCTTCAGCATTGTCAACCTTCTTAGGCTGACCCTGTTCCTCGGCCTTTATTCCATTGGCTGTTTCGAAGCTCCAGGCATAGGAACCATCCGGATTTGGACCGTCTTCGCTGCGACTCAAAATTGAAATCGGCGTCTCACTGTCAACGGGCGCCGCGACGGCAGCTGCTGCCAGAAGAGCTAAGAGAATTGATGATTTCTGAAATAATAGATGACAATTTTAAGAATTATTAAACTCCCGACATTACATGTAAATTGCACTATTTTGCTGTATCTTTTTTTAGTCAGAATCGATGCGACTACCGCGTGACTCAATAGTAAATTTGTAGAATGGTTGTCAGGTTCGTTATTAACGAGACTAGACAAACAATTGCTCTTCCGCTATGCGCGGCTGTGTATTTAAGAGAGAGTCAAGCAAGTTTCCATCAGATCTCAAAGAATTAACAAAATGTCAAAATACATATTTTCAGCCAATTCCACCGTTTACACGAAAATACTCGAGTAACAATGAGCCCACGACACTTACATGAAATTTCCGATAGGTTATGAAAATCAGAAGAAGAAAAAATGCTCAATCACATTTTCACTTATTACACTAAATTGCTAGAAAAATTTTTCACCGTAAAATCATTGATAAGACAAGTTCGCCGAACTCGTGAAAAAAAAAAAGATTTGTATGTGAAAAAAGCCTAATGCGACGTTCCCGTGTCATTGAGGTGTCAATGAACGATTATGTAACAAGCATATAACTATGGTGTAATATCTTTTCACTTTTTCTTTTACTCTCCAACATCGACTCATTACATACGATAATTTTCAAAAAAAAAGATTACTCATGCATATCCATTACGCAATAATAAATTGTAAAGTCAATTTCAAAACTCCTATCGGTCATCCGTTGCCAAGGCGACACTGGTAACAAAAGGCAACACTTAACACGAACTAATGCCGTATAGATACTGATTTTTCTTTAAAGACAAAATATCGAAAATACTTGACACACCGCTCGAAATGTACTGACATATCTGACACATGTCCGACTCACCAAGGCGTCCATGTCTGATGTCTTCGGTGCTGATTTGTCGTATCTTAGGAAGGACTGGACGAAGACTCGCTTTTATACGAAAGCCGAAACCTTGCGACGTGCTAGATGTGACATACTGAAGACGCTGGTGTCTCCCCCATAGACGACGACGATGACGACGAAAACGTCGAGTCCCGTCGAAGCTTCACTCGATTCTAACAGGTCAATATGACGGGGACATGCATTGCGACATGTAACTACACCTACGGCAATGCTTGTCATCGGCACATATTCAAATCTGTTGACTGTTAAATATATATATATAATTTATCATAAAATTATAAAAAGTACGCAGAATCCGTCAGGACCCAAAAGGTCAAACTGTCATTAAATATTTTATCGAATAAATTTACAGGAAAATGTACTCTGGTTGTCGTGGCGAGACTTACTTTTTTTTTTATTAAATGAATTTTTCAGCATTTTATTAAATATTCATGGCTTTCCAAATATGGTCAAAAAATGTACGTGTGGGTGTTACAGGATATGGGAAACTTTGCGAACTCGATTCACGTATTTGATACTTTCATTGACCCGTCTTTTGGTTATTTCTTCTTTTTTTTTCGCTCTCTTTCTCTCTCTCTCTCTCTCTCTCTCTCTCTCTCTCTCTCTCTCTCTCTCTTCGATTCTCTCCTTATCCGACGTTACTTATAGAAATTCTTAGGTACCGAAATGCACGTTATAAATTCAGCCGTGTACCAAATTTCTGGAACCTTGAACGCAGTCCGAATACATAAACAATTATTTATCTCGATCGCGAAAACCGAATTTATGAGAATCGTGATGTACTTGAATCTGCATTCGATCTAACGTATGGCTGTCGCTTGAGCGAGGGTTCTTATAATTACAGTAATTACTCAAGGCTTAATTGATGCTGTTAGCCGATTAAAATATAGCCAATTAGTACCCGCTTGTCCGATACAGTTAAGCACTCAAAACCTGCACTCTTGAATACTCGATAATATATGATTTGAGGAAGAATAAAAAAAATATAATTTTTTTCCCTCCAAAATCATGAAAATTAATGAGCTATTTTTTTTCTAAATTCACACCCACGGTTAACCAGCAATCTTCGCGAATCTCATGCTCTCGATTCAATACCCATAATACGCAAAAGAGTGCTAGGCCATAAATGATCATTTAGACGACGGCACGTCGTATAAATCAGCGAAAAGCCCGTCTTGAAGGAAGAAACCAATAAGGATGATCCAGCAGACGACAATAGCCGAACTTAATCATTTGGTCATTTCAACTGTTCTGACATCAGTTTGCAGCCACCTGTGACATCCTCACTATCTTTAGCGTACCACAGTCAGTATCGTACCATCATTATTTGAACTTCATACAAATAATATGAACTGCCATAAAGTCAAGTTTGACTTTTTGATGACGATGATGAAAAAAAAAACTTTATGTACTCATCCTTACGCATAGGTAAAATTACGTAAATTTTGGCAACAAAAATTTCATACGGTAATGGAGATGCAGATTTAATGATGAGAGGGAAAAAAAATTACTTTAATACATAAAAAATGATAGAGGAAAACAATAAAATAAACCAAGGTAATACGAGCTAATACAATTTCACCCTGAACTCTATTAACTTAAGAATCGTTAATGAAATTATTACACGGCTCTTACGTAAAGCGATAAAGGTCGATTCACACTGCTGCAGGCGAAATACAAGACACTGAAATTCTATATCACGTATAACCTAATCCAGTGACGATTGCAGCTGGAGATTATGAAGTTTTTAATTGTTTATCTCAATTTTGATGGAAAATTTTCCTGCATCCAGAATGTAACATCTGCCGTCCAGAGATGACGTGAAAGTAAAAATATTAAGTTTTAAGAATTTGGGTTACTTGTATGACCTTCGCGTTAAAAAGTTATCGAGTAGTTAACACCGAATGGTTGCAAGCAGTGGATTCTGGAACTTATGGGCCTCGGTCCTCTTTAGGTGTAATTGGCACTGGCAGAGTTTCATAAAAAAAATTATTCCCATCGGGGATTCACCAGGTTGCTCATCATCGTGGGAATTTAAAACATATTGAGTATTCATATCGAATCGAGTGAAATTTCTGATATTCCGCAATTTTATGCAATATTTTTTTCACGTCTCTGCACATTTTTATTTAGCTATCTGGTAAATGCGCATACGAATTTAGATGTTTTTATGTAGAATCGATTCTAATTTATATGATATTTCACATAAGTGAACGCATCTGTCCTTGACCATTTCAAGTTTCCATGGATTCGTACACGTATATATTAATATTTCGCCATTAGAGATATACAGATATTTATTACACAGAAAATTTTCCATAAGGTCCAGACAGTCACCATAAACACCCATAGTATTCTTTGGTGACATTAAATAATCATAATAAACAGATTCCTATGGTTAGCATCCATAGTCCACGATATTGAAGAATTTTCAGTCTAAAAAAAATTGCCATAAGATCCACTTGTACTATCGCTCTACAAAATCTACCAATAGTAACCAATAACGTTAACTGTATCCGCAGCATCCTCCCGTAAAGCCCGAATCGTTTATTTAAGTGATTTCACAAATTATGACAAAATTCCCAAAGAATCTTCTAAGCATGGAAAACAAAATGGCAATTTCAATAAATTCGTAATTTCGAAAATTTTTACCTGATTGGCTAATCAATAATATTAATAAATCAAACATGACCACAGCATCCCGCAGTAAGCTCCCTATTTCCATTATCTCATTGAATTCGCCAACTATGACAAAATCCAGTAAGTATCTTCTCAAGGTGCAAAGTTTCAATTCCACAGATACGAGTGACGTAATGATTCGCAGGTATCTTAGATTAACTTGTGAAACGTACCCATGGATTTTGACATTGAACGAATAACAGAGAAAAGCAAGAGAGACAGATAAAAATGAAGGGAAACCAGAAGAAACGAATCGAGATGTAGTAAAAAAAAAAAGTATTAAACTTCTCAGAGTGACAGCATTCTAATCCACCCACGTTACTCGTCCTTACTCAAGTTACCTGGATTACTAATTCCATCTCTTTACACGTGTGCTGGGTAGAGTGGCTAATTATCTTAAAGTATCTTCGACCCTGGGGAATCTTTCGCTCCAAGCCATATTTATTATACAAGCGTATATAGGTATACTAACAATATAGGTATATGATTCACAGACCCAATGATGATTAAGTAACATCACCTGTATCCAAGTAACAGGTGAGTAGATACTAACTGGTATTGGTCAGACTGGTGACTGTTGTCAGATCGACATGAAAAAAAGCATTAAAAAGATACATATAAACAGGAACAGATAAAAATAAATGACTTTTATCCATGACGACCATGACTGTTTTTTCAATATTGGTTCAACAGAATGGTACATGCTCTTTACGAATTTTAACGTGATATTAATAAAAAAGATTTTTGGAAGTTTCATATCAAAAGACAATAATGTCATTTTGATTTTGTATTCGTCACTGACAATCACTGTACTTTATACGATGATGATTAAACGCTGGGTCTCATTAAAATTTACATATGTGTCTTATCAGGGTCTTGTTTGAATATTAATTTTGAAAAGTACTAATTTCATATGCTGCACAAATAATTACGAGGACCTTTTGTCAGAAAAAAATATTAATACTTTGCAAGCCGTGTGCATATGTGTTAAAGGAGTTATTAATAAATTTATCATTACTTCACTGTCTTTAATGACGTTCTACCAACCTTTCACGTAATTAATGTCTTGACGAGCTCTTGATGACTAAATTTGACGAGTCGAAAATGTAGGCAACATTTTTTTTGATTTCTTTACTTACCGTGTATTTGCGTAGAGGCACGCTGAGATAATACATTGCGCACTTGTTTTTGGTACTTACTGCGAACTTCTTTATGGATTGTTTGTGTAACAAAGTAGTGGACGACATTGTTAGGAATGCTTGACACTTCACATTATAAAGTATGCACTTGACCAACTGGCAAATTAGCCAAGCGCTGTAAGGTATGACGTAGACAGCGTGCAAAAAAGATAGAGAGAAACTGGAAAAGACTTACACGAGTTTGATTAAAACAGTTCGATGTCCCCGAACGCGTCCGGAATCCCAATTGACGGGAATACCAATCGGTTCTTCCTCTTCTCTGGCTTTGTTTTTTTTCTTCTTTTAAAGCAGCTAACTTCTACCGCCGTGCGAAAAGGTCGCCTTGTTCGAGTTGTCATTCCGAGTGAGTAGTTTGTAATAGACTTGGTACACGATGTAGGTACACGAAAAATTTAACAGCAGCCAATGAGTAATTGTCGTCCGTGAGTTTAGACACAGTGGAACGCAGCATGTTGATGGACGAAGGAAAAAAAATACAGCACACGACAGAGGAATGAAGTTGAAATAATTTTACCAGCACTTGGATCTCTAAAGCATAAAGCCAATAAGGAAGAAGAAGAAGAAGAAGAATTAACTTTAAGGTTTGCTCACTCGTTTTAAGGTTAGAAAAGTTCACTGCTCAAGATAGAGAGACCTCAATTTGTCACAGGATGAATACACAATAAGTATCAGGATAATCTAACCTCAATCGTCAAGAGGAAATGTCAAGAATGATACGCAACCTGAAAATCGACACGTCATACTCGAAGTTTGATCGATATATTATCGATATATGTATATAAATCAATATCGAGTTACGACATTGACATAACCACTCTTTTTATTATAATATAACACGAAACCACCCGGTTCAGCAGATATTATATCCATCGGTGTAGAGATCGATCGAAGCTCATCATTCGTGAGGAGCAATTACTAACTGGGAATTTGTTGCCAATGATGCTGCACAACTGGTGTGAATTCTTTACACATTATTTAAACTGTCAACAGTTGGTTACAACCAACTACTTACTATTTACTAACTTGTTAACGGCACAGCCAGTTACTGTCGATTCACTAATTGTTTCTAATTTATCCAAGAAAGAGAAACCAGTTGTCGTTTCACGGAGTCCGTCCGCCATTAAAGCGCGCGATTATTATTAGTCGACATAATGAATTTCTCAGACTCCCAAATATACGTTGCACAGTATCTGACTAATTATAGTATTCATAATGTCTGGGATAATGCATCTGTATTATATTCCATTAAATCTATACGCGGGATCTTATCACACCAATCGCGTAATGATAGTGTTTAACGTATCGGGAGTTCTATTCATTTAGACGAATATGGCCCATGTAATTCAATATAACCTATAATAATGCCATCAAAAAATTTCTTACACCCACGTTACGTTGTAGAATGCATATGCCTAGTATTATACTCGATATAGATATACTACATTCAAGATAATATAGGTATACAAAAGTGCCTTCAGGTCGTAGAATACAGTTCCTAACGTTCACTCATTCATCCATTGTTGATCCAAATGAAATATAATAATCATAAGCATTACATAGCAGTACAGATGGGAATTATTAAAGTGAATCATTGAATGAAGCAGCGTGAAAGGTGAGTTTATCGGTTGTCTCGAGGAATTAGCTTCCGAGGATATTTTAATGAATATTTGCAACTCAATATGTAGAATATATGTATATTATATATTATATATATGTTATCTGAATATCCCAATTGAATTTCATCATGAAAGCATTTCCGTTCACTCACTCATTGGTGCTTGGCTAATCAATATGATGAGGACGACTAAATTTCACTTCGCTAATGACGATCGAGGATGATCATTATTAACCAATAAGAAAAGTGTGTTGATAAAACCTTTAAATACCGATCGTGCTAGAATATAATGTCGTGAGTGATTCTGCTCTGTTGCAAAACACTCGCTTCACGTAGATTCTCTTCTTGGGCTTTGAATTTCAGCCGCGGGCCAAGATGAGGCATATTCTTGTATTCTTACGAAAGCTATTATTTCAACCTTTAATCTTATGAATCTATGTAAATACACGTGTATACTTGGTCCATTGTATATTATACGGTATTGATTGTACATTTGAGGATACAGATATTTTAAGGTTACTTTTTTCTGATTTTGAGATAGATAAGGAATAATGGAAATTGAGATGAGTTTTGATACGAAAGTGTTTCATGATTTGAATCATCGTCATCATTATCGTCACGGTCAACGTGGATGACATAGTGGCAGAAGTTATCGTGATGATCGGCACGATATCCGCGAATAAGAATGATGTAAGCAAAGATGGGCGTCAGCGTTTATTCGTTGTAACGTACAAAAAGATCTAAAGATACAGCAGGATATTCTTTGAACAGCTTTAAAAATTTAAACGGGCATCGCACTTTCCCTGACTCCAAAGCCACTTTCGTTCTTCTCTCTTTTCGAATTGAATTCCCCGGGCATTAAATGTCCAGTCATTTTTTTCACTCTCCATCTCTCACTGCCAATGTCAATTTATCAAACTCTCAAAAATAAAAAATAAAAAATTAATACGTACAGATCAAGCCTAAAAATTAGTCAATGAAACACCCAAATACTTATATACAAAAAATCTCACGTTAGACAATATGAAAATGTTAAAACCATAGAATTCTCAGGACTGTGAGTACGTAACTCATTTCTAGAAAAATCATGTAAAAGAAAATTAATCAATGTCAAGCGAAGCAACCTTTTTAAAAACCGCAAAAACCACAAGCTACTCAGACTGTGGACAGGCATAGCGAAAATTTTAAATGACGGGATTCTGTCGTAAAGATATGTGATGCCATAAGGAGATGATGGAGGAGGATCGGATGAAGAGTAGTAGTATTGGTGGTGGTGATGGTGATGATGATGACGATTCCAGAAGAAGATTCGCGGTTACGATGAATGAGAAGAAGCAGAATAGTAGAAGCAGTAGCGACGCTGATTACTGGTGGTGGTAAACAAAAGTAGAAGCATAGAAAGAAAAATGGAGAGAGAAGAAGTGGATAAGAAATCGGTAGAAGGAGGCGCAAAAGGTGGTGGAGGTATTGGGAGTTCGAAACGACGACCTTTGGCGGAGTAAGCTTGACCTCTGTTTGAGGCCCCCGCTGGTGGTAGGACTGAGAGGTAACATGGGCCACTGGGCACCTCAACGGGATGAAACGGGACGGAACGGAATGGAACGAGATGCTATACGAACTGGAATTAAATGGCTGCCTATCGAAGTGGGGGTTCACGAATATGCCTTTGGCATTACCTTACTGAAGATCCGTGAATCTTGCGGTCAGGATATATAAAGCGGAAGGCTTGCTTGATTCTCAAGTCAGTGCAGTGAGAAGCTCGTACGAGACAATCGCTAGTTATCCAATTCGACATGAACCGTCTGGTAAGTCCAGTGATATGAGAATTCAGAGAAATAAGTGACAGTCAAATTTAATAAACGTGGAAATATTTGTTATTGATTATCTGACCGATTATTGATGTTTTTTATACTACAAAAATATTTTATTGATTTATATATATATATATATATATATATATATATATCGTTTTATTGTTTTTTTTTCAATTTTGAGTTTGATTTGATTTTTTGAAATTTTTTATCAATTGCGGTATTTCTGAATGAATGACTTTACTATGGGTTGTACGAGTGCCAATGCATTTATTCATTAGTTGCAACTTCGAGAAAGGTGTCATTCATGTTCATGCACGTGCATGGCATCGATAGTTAACTTTCGAGATACCCAGCCGATACCATCTGTAAAATCCTGTTGAATGATTATCTTACTTGAATTTACTATTTAAACGAACTCTTAACACCTGAATGAGGAAACGATTCAGGGACAAAATGATATTTAATAAAACATGTATTAGCACGGTATTTGAAAACGTGTATGAAATTTTCAATACTAAAAGTAAGGGTATACAGATATTTTGGGTTCGTTAAGCTCTGGATAAAAATTTGTAAGATCTCTAAAAAGATGCAAAGTTAAAAAATTTAGTAAAACCGAAAGTCTTGTCAGTTATGAAAAATCCAAGTGTTAAATACATCGTGAAAACTATATTCGTGGTAACGAAGGGGAATTATATTTAATAAAAGAAAAATGGGAAAAAAATTAAACATCGCATCCTAAGGAAATAGCACTATGTCGTAAAACCGTATAAATCGAAAGATTCAATTTTCAAAATAGTAATCGCTAATGAAAGACGCACGAGGAATAACAAATTAGTCATGTCGCGACGTTCAATGGCGATACCAGCGAATTTAAGAGACGTAAATCTTAATTTATTACCTTAATCGAAGATTTCGGAAAGTTTTTCAAACCGATCTTGTGGGTCAATGACATCTTCGTCGATTTATTTAAAACATGGAAATAAATACGGTCGTGAAAAACAATACAAAAAAAAGGAGAAAAAGGATGAGTAAGACAGAGACGAAAAACGGATACAAAAATCTACTGTATTAGTATCCAAATGTTAGTCGTTTCGATGTCGAAATCGTGAATGTAAATTCAAGTACGCAGTTGTCTCTTTAACGAGCATCTGAAATCATTGAAAAATTATACAGATAGCCAATACAAATCAATCGATGACATCCTCGGAAATTCCTGATTGAGCAAAAATTACAAAAAACTGTATAAACAATATTTTGAATAATTTAGTAAATTTTTTTTTTCTTATTTACGCAGATTATCGCTTTGTTCGCTTTGGCGACCGTCGCTGTGGCTGCCCCGTTGGATGGAACCACGCCAGTTCCAATTCTACGCCAGAGTATAGATGGTCCCAATCCTGATGGTTCTTATAGCTGGCTCTACGAGACCGGAAATGGCATCCAAGCGCAAGAAGACGGATACCTGAAGAATCCAGGAACTGAAAACGAAGGAATCTCAGCTCAGGGTTCTTACAGCTATACCGATCCCGAAGGAAATCAAATCCAGTTGACTTATATCGCTGACGAAAACGGCTTCCAGCCTCAGGGTGCTCATCTTCCAACTCCCCCTCCAATCCCTGAGGAGATCCTTAAGGCACTGGAGTACATCCGAGCTCATCCCGAAGAAAATGATATTGACGCGCCTAAACAGTAATAATACAATTTGACCGGATTTATCGATAACAATTGATATCCGATACGATAGACTCTAATTTTGGATGCCAAGTGATTTGAAAGAGAAATTTGATAATGAGGGATTTTTTATTTTGATTTTAATATGCAAATTGAACAAAGATTTTTTTATTGACAATATGTATTGAGCGGAGTCTATCGTATCGGTATATTGACGATATTCCGATGACTGGCCAATCGTAACACGTAACCCACGGAAAAGTCACGGCACGAGGAGTACGCACTTCTTCCAAGGTCGAAATATAGGTTTATCTTTTCGACCTTTCGAAGAACTCGATGTCGCCATCAAATATGGCCGTTTTTTCCCGAAACAAAATACTCGTTGTAACTACATGTACTATTTTCTATGCAGAAATATAATGTAAATAAATTATTGTCCACTGTACGCCAATGATTCCTCTATTGAATTGTTAATATAGCTCACTGTTACTTTACAGCCTCCAAAAAAGGCTTTACTAAAAATAAAACTTTCAAGGAGCGTATACAGCCATAAAAATCAAAAATAGAAATACTTGCATCAAACAGCGTATCACTCCATAAAAATCTGTTTAAGGATCTCACCGATCTTAAAATTATGAAATTTCACTAACTCTTGACGACGCTCAATCGGTAAAGTAGAAATTTGTTAAATCGATTTTCGAATCGGCAATACTCGCGAAACTAACACTCGGTATCGTTAGATTTCTCTTAGTCGGTAAAGTATCATGGAATACTTGTCTTTCAAACACTAGTTAGTATTGAAATTGTAACAGCTGAACGATGAACAAACATGAAACCGGTTGACTCGTTCCTGTCGCAATCCACATCAAACGGACTAAAGAAAGATGAAAAAAAAATCGTTACTTACAATTAGTCGATTTAAAATAAATATAGAAATACTAATAGAGTGAAAATCAAAAACTTAAATACAAAAAATTTGAATATTTATAATATTCATAATAAACAAAAAATTATCGCCTCGTGCTACGTGACTTTTTTTTATCCTATAAATTATTGGATTCAGTGGACAAAATTTACCGCTTATCTCCAGTGACCGGCACGTTTCTTTTAATTTCTTTATTTCATTCCGCAATCAGTTCCTGTCGCCATAAATTTTCGACGGGACATTATTGCAGGAGAAACTCGCTATTGTAGTCCACAATTGCATGCAAGTACATACGTAATACATGTACGTATGTTCCTTTTTTTGATCGTCATAAAATGCAATACACAAGGCAGATTTGAAAGACATTTAAATCAGCTAATAATAATATTATCACACATATATAAACTAAATAAATGAACAGGTCCATTTCATTTATTCCACTTTTAATAATTAATAACCATACGCACGCATTTCACTCTTCAAACCATCGAAAAGCCGTTACATAGACCCGAGAAAACCCCCTCCATGCGCATGCGCGTGAAGAGACCGAAGCAAGTTCCTTCGTAGACGTCGTGTTACACGAAAATAAATAGCTACCTGTCCATTCACTCCGTTAGCGCACACGTGCATTCATAGGTCAGCTCAGATACAATAGACGTATTTTCTCTTTTCTGGGACATGCTCCATTGGGGATACAGTCATGAGGAAAGGAAGGAAAGTATTTATCTTCTGTGTAGGGTCGAGGATCCTGAAACAACTGCGGCAAATATCAAAAGATTTGATTGTGTGGCAATTTGACTTTGATCATCGTAATGCGGGACTTTGAATTATGTTACAGTCTGTGAATTTTATGGCTTATGGATTGTGACATCTTTTGGTTACCTTGATGCTGTTAAAGGGTTACAATATCAATTTTTGATTCTAGGTACCTTTCAGATTTGTTTTTATGTGTGTCGTCTTGCGTCGTGATGCCTGCGGAGGTTAGGTTTTACATGGATTCAAATGCGCACATTTATTTGATCAGTGATGGCCACTACAGTTGCAAAAGTGACAAGCTATAATTTACAGGATAAGCTTTTGAAGTATGGTGCGTATATAATTATTATTCATAATTAAAAAACCCTTGCCAGCATTTTTGATGTTATTCGTTGATCTATGATATCGTGCGGCGTCGATTTTTATTGCGAAAGAAAGTTCAAGGTAATGTCACGACGTCTTCGCGCGATATTTCGACATTCGACCTCGTCTATTTGAATTGAATGATGGATATATTTTTAATCGATTTTTAATCATACTTAAATAATTCGGTAGGTATTAACTGCGAGTTTAATGTATTTACAAGCTCTATCTTTCTCTCTCTCATTAGAACATATTGTTCACTTTAAATATTTATTGTTATACAAAACGACAAATCGGACAGGCCATTTTTTACTCTGATAGGTATATCTTAATCAATAATACCGCATGCTTAATACCAGAGAACATATATTATATGGAAGCGTAGGAGGGTTTGGCACAAAACGCTGGGATGATCGGTTAGTGGTTACCCCAGCCACTGCGAGCGCTACTTGTATCGATGTGAACAAACCCACCGATAAATTACTAGTTTCGCCTCTTACTATGATCGCGCGTCTTTTCACATTCATCGCTCACGTGGAGGACTTAGCATTATGAGCGTAAAAAATGTCAAAAAGTTGACGGAATCAAAAATTAAGACTTTTCAAACTGCCCGATTTGGAGTCGAACGCCCCATATACAAACTATATTTACCATAGCGAACCGTCTTCTTGTCAGGCGCGTAGATGAGCGAGAACGCACCATCATTCCAAACATTAGAAATGCGTTAATGCGAGCGAGTACGCACTATCACGTACAACGTTAATATATGTTCTCTGTTAATACTTTACATGCATTCACGCACGTACGCATCCATTTGTGTGTCAAAAGAGAAAAAGTGTTGTGAATAAAACTTAAAAAACAAAACTAAATTCGATAATATACAGAAATGAAAGTTACTCAAACTTTTTTTACCAAAGTAATTCCCCTAATAAAATTCAATTTTGTACAACAAAAAACTATTCTTAATATTGAATCACCTAAATGCAAATGTTCTATCCGTAAATTGTCATTGTTAAAAAACACCAACCAATCCCCAAGTACAAAATTGCAACTGTTCCATATAATCAAAAAGGGAATAAAATAAAACATTTCTTTTTATAAAAAATAATCATTTATTTCGACATATTTAGTATCTCTTATTTTGTGATGATCTGTACTGCTGATCGGGTATTGCGTTTTGACTTGATGATGATTTTGGCTGTTCCTCAGGTGCTTCGGTGGTTGACGGTTGCTTGGCGATCCATTCTAAAGCTCGCAGAATTGCTGGAGGAATTGGCGGCGGAGTAGGAATGTGCGTTCCAGATACTTGAGTACCAAATTCATCAGCAGTCCAGCTAAGTGCAATAGGTGTACCGTCAGGTGCATTGTATTGCACTGATCCCTGAATCAGCTGAGTCTCCTCAGGCGTACCAGCATATTTTCTACTACCCTCCTCCTTCTGTAGGATTCCACCCTCGGTCTCGTAAGTGAACGAATAATGACCACTCGTGTCGCCCACCTTACGAGTTTCGCTTATGATTTTTTCAGGCTCTTGGAAATATTGCTGAGACCTGACCAGACCCACCAAGGCCACTATTAACTGAAACAAGATAAATTTTGTATGAATTATTTTTGAAAAGTTCATCATTATTAATTATGTATACGTAGATAGGAGATTCTGTGGTTTGGTCACAATCCATGTGCGCAATGATCGATATGACAGATTTATGAGACTTATGATATATCAATGATATCCAATAATACGTGATAAAAACTACGCAAGTGTTTATTATTATGCAATACATTAATACCAATGTATTTAATATGTCTCTACGTTTATTGGATTATCCATAAAATTGATATTGAATATTTAGATATAATTCTTGCATTATTGTGTATACTAAGTATTATATGCACGTGTCAATAACTTGAATTACGTAATGTGTGTTCTCGACAATTATCTAAAGTATTACACCGCGTGCTTGTAAAAGTCATGTGCTTCGTATCATCTTATAAAACTTTCTACCTGTTACCGGTGTAACGAACGAAATTTCAAACGTGCAATTACATAACAAGTATTAACAAAGATTTCAACAAGTACATAACCTATAAAATTTATAATATACTTTTCAGACAGGTGTAACGTCTATTTAATTAGTAATTAGTCAGTTGATAATATCGTATGAAATATTTTAACATTGATCCAAATTTAAATTACTACATGCACAAGTATTATGAACTCTAGTTTATGGAATTCATTTATATTTCAGACTTTTCTTTGTAACAGGGATTATCCCAAATGTCAAAAAATCTATAATTTTATGTTTACTCACAAGAGCGCGCATGTTGTGTCCCATCACTTTCGGATGAGCCGAGCTTGTTGTATTCAAACAAGTTCTTTAATATTAAAAATAAGAGTGAGATGATTAAGGATAAAAAGTAGGACGGTCTCCGAATGAATATATAATTTCAGGTGAATGGTCCGTGGCACGTGAGGATTCACTATGATGGTTGCTGCAGCAAAGTTCGCGAGCAACTCTTGGCCGTTGGGGAGGACGAGCGGCTTTATACCGACGGCCGTCTACGGCCAGTCTAGCCTTTTACATAACCTGGGAAAGTATATTTTCTTCTACTCGCGTCCCCCTTGATTGAGGGTAGATTGACACAAATAATCATCCCTATAATCCAGCCAAGGCCCACTGAGTTGGAACTTATAAAAACAGGAGTAAGAATATAAAGAAGCATTGGGCATTTAAAGTGCATCGGTAAGTTTATCCTTTTTCTAAATACCATTTATACTAATTAATTTGATTTTATATTTTTGATTTTATCAATTTATACTTTACAGTAACTTGCCTTGATGTTATATGATTCATATAGATTTAATTGTTTCATGAGGGCTATAGGGATTGAGTCCTAAATCTTTGAATATATCTGAATGACCTAATAATGTTTTGGTTTCAGCAAGAGGTAATTTTTAGTATTGTTATTTATGGCCATCCAATGTCATAAGATTTACATATTACTCAAAAGGCTATCAATTATTTTAATTTGGGTTATTAAATCGATACGAATTTTGAATTTCCCCCCTTTATAGTTAGCTCTCATCATTCGTCGTTCTTCTTCCTATTGATAAATGTTTTTCTCCTGTAAAATGGCACTGAACACATAAAGCCTTTCACCTGAATTATTTTTCAGGACTAAAGGTTGACGTATTCAATATACAATTACGAGAAGACGAGAAGAGATACGACGTATAAGCATGTTTTAGTACACGTACGTATTCACGAATACCTAGGTTTGGATACGTCGTCTCCATAGGTGGGATTGTGACTTCAAGGACTTGCAGCGATGAAGTACGATTCCCACGAATTAATTGCGAAGACATTTAAAAAAAATATATTTACAAAAGCAGGCGAAAAACTGTTATATTAATTTCAACCCGTTGATAATATTATAAGGTCAGCAATATATATATATATATATATAATAATACTGGTCTATTTGTATATAACCCTTTGCACTCGACACCCCCCTCCGTTTTATATATATTTTGGCGCCTAAAAGGTGACAGTCGGGTGCGAAAGGATAATATACTAAAAATAGTGACTATCGGCAAAAATTTTTGTTGCGTTTTTATCAACTTTTTATTGTTTGCAGCAGCACAGAGTTGCAGAATGAAAAATATATTGTACACAAAGATGCGAGCGTAATTAAAAGTCAGTTTGAAATGGTAATTAAAATGTGGACCTTCTCATCTGTCCTATCATCGAATTGACAATTTCCACTGTTGCAGATGTTATAAGAGGAATTTTTTGAGAATATCTTTTTGAGTTTTAACAAAAATATGGAAAACCATGTCGCGAAGCTTTGCTAGAATTAAAAACTGCGTATACGGTTAAAATTCTTCATATGACAACATACTTCCAGAAGTCGTATGTTTGGCTACTTGTAAATATTTGATTAACCACTGCGCATTACTAGACGGTGGCTAAGGCGAAGCCATTAATTCTAATTATAAACAGTTTGTGACTTCAGGAATTGACTTAAGAAAAATTTAAATTTCGTGAAGTTCCGGCTTCTTAAATTGACATACAACTGACAGATGTTTCAGCTGAGAGAACAATGGCAAACCTAAGAATTTATTACCCATTGAGAAGCTCGACACAATATAAAATCAAGAATGGATCAGATAATAAAATAACAAGGAAAGTTTATCGACATCGTTAAATAAAAAGATTCGATTGTGCAAATCAAGGTGTAGACTCGATTAAACGTAAATAGTAAAATAATACCGTGTGAATACTCAGGAGTTACCTTTACAAATAGCAGTTAATACATTGCTTGCAGAACCTCAAGGACAGAAATATCATGCTTGATAACAATTACATCGTGACGTTGTTTAATTGTTTATTCCCATCATGAGTACTTATAGTACCCATCTTGTTGATTCATCTTTACACATTTTCCTCATTCTACTTTTACTCATAGTAAATTTAAGAGCCAAGTCATTCACAGAATTCAAATGATAAAGTATCTCTATTCTAACTATAGAATCATTGTATAATAAAATGCTAGAGAAAAAAAAGGATCATTGCCCCAGGCATAATCTGCATACGTCATATCCTGTATTACGATCCATTCATAATGTAAAACGATCTGGGTTAGTCAGCATTTTACTTTGCAGATGCATATCTAATTATTATTATTATAAATATATCAATATGCATATCAGATATATCAGTATAGTATATCCTCTTGAATACATTGCTTAAATTTTTCTTTATGAGATATTCTCAATATTATGGATAAGTGATAAACATATTTAGGATATACAAAGTAAAGAATAATTAGATGCGAACGAGAGTAGGGAATTATATATGTATATACATATATATGTAGTACATAGAGGCCATTCCCAGAGATGAGTCGACCTTTGATTACGCCAGCGCGAGTTGCTTTCACTTTTGCGAAGCCGCATTTAACGGATGAGACGCGACAATGGCGTCAGGTCCAATCTGCCAGCATCCATCCACTACGTGGTCCATACTAGTTCTTCTTATTCCTCTTATCCGTAACTATCTTCACTGTCCTCCGGATGGGCACGATCAGGCACGATTAACCTGACGGTGTTCATGGGAAAGGTAAGGAACATGATTAGGGTTAGACACCTTAGGATTCTCATAAGAAATCGTGCAGGTTGCGTCATTCGATCATTGACCAATGCACCTTGAGTCATAAGACTCTTCTCATTTTTTTTTTTTCGTTTAATTCTTGCGAAAAATCGGCAGCCGTTTTAACCTGATCCCGGCACGAGATACCGTTGGGAAAGAAAAAGAAATTGTACTCGGTATGGATGACACTTAAGTGGAGTAAATCGATACATCTGATGACCTGGATGATCCAGGGATTGAAGCGAAATGGAGATGAAAAAAAATGACTCGACCTTTTAAATGTACAGCGACGCTTTCTCCGCGCGATACGAGCACGTATGAATCATTGAATTTGCATTTGTACAATCAAGTGAACACTGATTGAAATTAAGTGTACAGTTAGCTGTGTATGATGATTTGCTGGTACGAAGAAATAATAATCAAAAAGTGGTTACTGCATCTCGGAATACGGGAGCTGATATTATTCTTTAACCTGGGAATAGTCGCATTTTTATGGTTTTATTCACCATGTGAAAACTATCGAGTTGGAGTGTCGCATGGATTGCAAACGCCTACTTTATAATTGGATTAATAATTTTTCATTGACGATTTCATTGATAATTTTTCATTGATTTTTCATTGTCACGATAAAAGTTGATAAATAATTTTACTTTTTTATGGATCTCTGTGCTATTTGGGAATTGCCAGTATTTGAGAATTTTTGTTCGTATTCTCAAAAAAGTCTATACGCCAATCTACAGAACTGTTGACGGAAGATAAATTAGACAGAACATCTTTTCGGGTTTGACGCCAGGTGAACTTGGATGTCATCGACTCAAGAGGTAAGTAGACTGGATATCTTATGGGATATGCTGTCACGCGAACCCTGGGAGTCATGAATACCTACAGATCGATTTTATCAATTTAATTATTGTATACAGATATATCACTCGCAGCACTCTCGGGTCATCTTCGAACGTACCTGTCATAGGTCTGTGCGAAAATGTATCATATTATTACGTTTGCAATGGGGCAAAGAGAAAATGAAATTTTACTTGTTATTTAAAGAAGCTTAAATAAAATAAAAAACAAATTGTGACAAAAAATTAAAAAAAATATTTTTCTGTTTTAATGAGTATTTTTTAATCATTTTATAATAACAACGGATAAGTTAGGAAAACATAAGCATTTAATTAAGAAGCTATTTTGTAGGCATTATAAACGTATAAACTTTTTTCTCTTGGCGCTAACTTCCCGACGGTCACTGTACTACCAAAAATGAGTAGGGAACACAGTTTATCCGGAACGACGAAGTAATAGCTGCTTGGACTCACAGGTGGCAGCACTCTCGGCATTGCATGAAACTTTTTGTATTAACTTTAGAGCTCATAAACGATTTAAGAATTTTAATTTATAAATGTCAAATCCTAAACTTGTGGATTAAATTAACGATTGAGTAAGTTATGAACTTTTTAAATAAGAAATTGTTCTCTTCTACCTTCCTCGTAAGAAAATGTCATTTCAAAATGCTTATTTTGCTTAATTTATTGCCTATGTAATGAAGCATATTAAAACTTAAAAAAGGTAAAAGTACAGTTCGTTAATCAGTGGGTAAAGCATAAAACCCATTGCTTTGAAACAATCTGTTGTGCATCGTAAGTTCGAGTCAGTCTACTGTATTTGTATTAAAATAATTAAAATCACGTTCCTGACTATTGACAGCACAATTCATTATACTCGTAACATGCAAGCAAATCATGTGATGCAATATGTTTAATATTAATTTACGAACAGAGTTGTCCTTTAGGTTATGGAATAAGTTATCTAGAAACTACTAACCATGGATGAGAATGTAATTTGCCAATGAAATTCGACTGGCGCCAGCATCAACGCCAGCGCCAACACCAACCATTGTCGGCAGCGACATTTCGAGTTTTACTATAAATGCATAGCTTTTATATACGTATACGTATAACGTGAAATTTTCGTCTTCTTCCGTGCAATGCGCAGCACAATCCACTACATTTCATAACAGCGAAATAGTAGAAATATCAGGTCCGTTGATTAGCAAGATCATCGAATTCAGTTTAACCTAAACTTCTGTCATTCTGTCAAATGCGCATGGTAATTTCACGCGCAAACGTTATCATGAACCAATCGGTATCGTAGAAAAGCCACAATAATACTTACGATATATTTTCGATTTGCGGCAAATTAACTCTGACATGGTTACTGAAGGAACTTGAATATTTAAGTTTGCCTGCGGACTGATCTCTTTGCTATTAATAAGGTTTAGGGAACTAATTGGATTATACTAAAAATGGATACATTCGTACTCCAAGGAGAATGAAGTCACGATATACTTGATTTTTGTATCTAAATTTTGTCCTGACAGAAGGAGATGAATATTAGCAGTCATTATACGTTAAAAAAAACTTCATATGTTTATTTCCTTGATACAAGGCCAAAATGTTACAATTTCCATCTTAAAGCGAATTTATGGTAATAAATAATTTCGACCAAGTATCTATAATACATTTTGATAAGGCAAAAGTCTAGATAAATCTTTCAGTCTAGCTAAGTATGCGCACCGAAAGTAGACGTATTAACCCAGTGCAACAACACAACCAGTATAAATACAATCATCCGCGATGATTACACGATACTCATAATTGCAATGCAAAAAAACTATTAACTGCTAGTCCCTATTACCCGGTTGATCCGAGTAACAAATTAAGTTACATGAGCAACAGCGTCGTACCCGAAATTTTCATATTTCAAATGAAATAATTAGAAGTTCAATAAACTGCTCGAGACGCTTTATTTCAAAAAATTCTTAATCTACTTTGAATTCACTTTTTATTTCCCTACTTTCGCCCTGTACACAATTTACTGTTTCAAGGGTGATCCTAGATCAATTCTCAAAGTGCTTAACAATTTTCAATCGACTACAAGGAGTGTTAAATGATAGACAGAACAAAGTCACCAAACAGTGGAAAAAATGCAGAAACAATGACACGACACTTTGAGAGTCACAGTAGAAAAATAATTGATAGTTTTTTCTTAGCCACTTCCTACATAGGATAATAATTTTTAAATACTGGTGGCTAAAAAACGCCTGTTGGGCTCCATTGTCTAAATATAATCTCTACACGAGCTCCAAGGTGTACATAGGTGGCAAAGAATTAAAAAGAAACCAAACTATATCGAAAAATTAAGAATAGAAAAAGGATTACAGACAAGGGAAAAGAAAAATATCTAATGACTAATCTAAGTGCAAGAATTACATTGCGTTCAGTCAAGGCTTAACCGTTGAATTCTGTGATTCGTTTTCGTCGTCACTCAATAGTGACGTGTCCGAGTTGTTTTCACCTGAAACATAACAGAAAAATTAATTGAGCAAAAATTTCCAAGAAAATACGGCTGACGACAGAAACGACGATCTGTAGAAATTCCAGTGAATTCGAAGATAAGATTCGACGAGAAGGAATCTGTGAATCATAATAAAACCGAATAACTTCTAGAGAACGTCACGTTCTCCGTTGCAGTAGACATTAGAATCTCGTCACGTTTTTAATGAGGGATGCAAGGATTGAAGGGAGAAACAGAGAAAGAAAGTAAATGAAAAGAAAAAAAGCTTGAGAGAGCACTGGGGAAAACAGTAAGGAACATATTCGTATTTTATTTAAATTTAACAAAATTTCTATTTTCCTTCCCGCTATCCCACTAGCAATTTTTTCCTTCAATCTACCATTATCTTAGGTATACATATCTTTCCCCAACTGTTAATCACACAAAAGATAAAAGAGGATGAACAGAAATGTACGAATAGTTAATAGTTCTTACGATATTCCCACTGCGCGAAGCACACACAACACAAACCACGTATGATTGGTACAAGCATAATCCCAGAGAAATACCACAGTTGACGCAAATAATTCGACATCCATTTTCAAATAGTCGCAACATACAAATCGAAGTTTCTCCCAGTTTCTCCGCTGATCCATGCAGTTTGTCGATCCAACGTATGAGAGATGTTAACCCAAGGTTTAAGTAAAGGGAGAAAAAAATAAAAAAGATACAATTAATTGAAAGTACGAGAGTACCTATATGCGCGATAAACCGTGAACACAAATAAGGATAATATTGATACTGATAATATAACAATAGACTGATAAGAAGTTCACTACGAAAGGAGACAAAGTCGTTTGAACGAATAATCAATTTAATTTTGGAGGTTATGTAGTCCGGTACGCTACTTGAGGATTATCTAAATGTTAAACGGACTATAAACATTTAGAAATATTAACACGCGCATAGTGCTATACAGAATTTGTAGTATACATAAGGAAAGTAATAAATTAAATTGATTATCGAACGTTAAGCGGTAAAAGGATGTATAATGAAATCATGAAAATAAATTAAGTACCGGATTGTACAGCGCTATCAGGTGATGTGCCCACCGGTGATCTATAAACGCGTTGATTCTGCCTGCCCGTTATTCTTAGTATCTAGACATTTGTCTGCAAGAAAGATATGTCGAATGTTATGTGAGAATGTATCATGCACGTACCGTTTTCATTATTTTTGCTTTCTCATTGATTTTGACTTTTTCATCGATAATTACGTTAACGAATGGTTCTCGTTAATTGGATACGTAATTAGTGGAGAGATATCGATGGGCGGCTTACCATACGCCTACTAAATTCAGAGATTTTATTTTTAAAACAGTTGTATCCCTCTTAGAAGTCGTTGATATGCTGTGTAATATACAATTATCTACTGTAGTTGTTCTATGCTTGATGTTCGTGTTGCCATGCAGATAATTTGTACCGACATTACCAAATACCAGATGACGACACTGATTGCTTTGTTAAATAAAAGCGAAAAATATTAACTAAAAGTTTTACATACCAGTGTGACTGAACGGTTAATCAAACTTTTTATAGATGCTAATGGACTTATGATTTTTCAAAACAGAAGTGCTTGTTCTTTTTGTTTTATGAAATTGTCCTTTAATCGTAGTTGATTAGATTGTTAATCAGTGAATTTTTCAGTGTGATCCCAACGAGTTGTAACAATGTGAAAGACAATATACGTTAGACATGTACCAAGAATTGTGAAAAAGAATTAATGATACTTTAGTTGTTCATATTCACCCATCTGTCACACCAAAAATTATAAGTTCTGAAATCTGTTACTTGAAACTTGATGGAATCGATCAATTGAAATATAAGCAGTTTTAATAAATGGTTGGTGTTAGGTCGATATTAATAAATTGTTCATCTACTGCGTGACAGCATTTACAAGTTGCATACAAATTTAGATAAAACTGAATGTATGTATCAACAACAATGTATATGAACACTAGAATATTTAGATACTTTGAATTTGGCAGCATATCTTTAGAAATTGGACTTTGTCCAAAATGATTTCCAATGAATGTGAATTATATCAGTGCGAGTGATCATGAAACTACATGCTTTGGAATTTTGAATTCCAGTGTTTGACAATGGCAGAGATAAAGTACTTGACAAGTTGAATTTGAGAAAAAAATGTGTCTAAATATTTCTTGTAGGAAAATAAAATTCCAATACATATGGGGAACCTTTGTCTTTGGATATACTACCTTACTTTGGTTCCCAATTTTTGTGGTTCTACCTCCAAACTTGAGAGCAACTCATGCACTGTGCAAAAACATATTGGTGTTGAATTAGACTTGTAAACGCTTAATTTCGTAATCCGCTTGTGGGCCGGCGATGTGCAAAAATAATGGCTTCCCTAGATATTAAAATGGTCATTAAAGGTCGACACATTTCATTTAGTATAAAGCCCTGTTCAGTTCCCATGCTGGCTAGGCGGTTACGATTAGAATAAAAATAATTGTAATAACTAAAAAGAATAATTATCCCAAAATGTAAAAAAAAAAAGAGGACTGGTGTTACTTCAGGATTTTTTAAAAATTGCTGCGGCGCGATGGGTTTGGGTAGTATGGTCAATGAAATATTTAAATATGTTATTGTGGACACATTTGTGACGAGGTATCATATCTCTTGTGAGGTAATTAAATTTATCAGTATCTCATATGCTCTTTCAACCTCTATTCCACTGTACAAAGGAATTAGAAGTTATTTTTATATTTCTCACCCATAAATAAGATAAACCTTTTGTGATATTACAACAGCGATAACAGGAATATGAATTAGGTGCAGTTTTGACGGAGTATCAAAATGTGTTAAGGATGACTAATGGGTTTTAAAAAGTTGTATTAAATATTATGACTTATATTCATTCAGCACCGATTCCTCAGACTTACCCGGATTCTCACGACCTTGTGAGATGAATTAACGTTCCGTTATGCGAAATCTTAGTTTCTACTTACCGGCGATGGTGAGATCAGCGAGAGCTTTATCCCTTTGTATGTAAAGGGCTGTGAGGAAGAAGAAAAGGCTGCCAAGAACCTCGACGAAGATCGTCAGGAAGATTGCGTACTGAAGACTTCGAAATTCGACAACCGGGTCGTTCACGATGATATCAAGACTAGTGTTTTGGTTCTGATGAGGATTCGTCGTCAGATCAGGTGCTAATCTTGTCTTTAGAAGTTCGGATATCTTTAATTGAAGAAAACTTTGATTAAAATAGAAACAAATATGAATTCGTATAAAATGTTAATAACGGAATAACTAAACTTACTACTCCTATCAGGTAAGGACTTCCTGCATCACCGAGAGCATGTGCTACTAGAATTTGAAAAGCTTCCGCAGTCGATCTTCTTGTTGGAATGACTACATACTGTAAGAAATAATTGTTAGATTTTAATTCATTTTGTTTTTCACGCAAATTTATAATAATTAATATTTACTAGCAACATGTCAGCTACTATGGACCAGTTGAGATTAAGAGCCACCTGGCCAAAGAATATAAGCGTGTAACAGGCTATGGAATTCGTGCTGGCAGTAAGTGTTGCAAAGAAAATAATGGGCGCGCTAATTAATAGCCCAATTGCACAAATTAATGGATCTGCTTGTTGTGAAGAAATTCGAAGTTTTGTTGCCATAAAAGATCCTAATAAAACACCGATTATACCAGACGCCATTCCAATGAGACCGAACTTGTAGGATACCCTACAATAGAAAATAAAGTATTAATGACGTAATTTGTTTACCCTGTTGAATTAATGATAATAAATAAGAATTACTCTTCATCATTAATGGCTTGGCCATCAGATTGCAACTTCAATCCTAGCTGGATAAAGATTGTTCCCCACCACGATAGAGCACCTGCTACGAAAGCTACACAAGTAAATCCTGCAGTAGAGAGCATAAAACTCGGACTGAAATTGATTAGTTTTAAGAAATGAATTCATAACACTGAGAATTATGAAAGAAGATTATAAAAACTAACTTCTTTGTGAGTGCTTTAATGTCGTTGATCCATGAAGTACTATGTAAATGTTTTCCACCCTCCTTCTCACCGCGGATTGGATCCCGAACAACAAATAACAATAGGAAAATAGCAATAATTCCCAGTGCCGGGGTAACTCTTAAACCCCATTGCCATGCTCCAGTGGCAATAGCAGTTTTACTACCTGTTATATATCCTAAGCCACTGTAAAATAATAATGTATAATAGTATCATAATTTTTACATTGTTAAAAATATTTAAAAAGATGATTAACCTTCCAACAGGAATAGCAAAATAGAACAGTGCCAGCATTTTGGAACGAACGTCTTTAACAAATAGATCACTAATAATTGTTGGAGCAATTGTCGAATAACTGGCTTCTCCGATTCCAACAAATGCTCTGAATACCAGGAACCACTCATATGTCTATAAAATAATAAGAGATCATAAGAATTTCAATAGAAAAGAAATTCTCTGCTGATACTAACTTTCATATACGAGCCAATAAATGTTGTCAAGCACCAGAGAAATACTCCGAAGCTCATAATAATTTTTCGATTATATCTATCACCAAGATATCCAAATAATGGTGCAAATATCATATAGCTAATGATAAATGCTGTTTGTAATAACCCAGACTTGTCATTTCCAATACCAAAATCCGTCTTTATATCGGACAAGATACCTGAAAACATACATTTCATAGTGTAGAGATTGCTTCAAACTATGAATTAGATAAAACATTTAACAAATATCGTCACAAGGCTAATAAAGCGATGACAGAATATCTAATCCCACGCATAGAAGAATAAAAAGAAAATATACTTAGTAAACTTGAAAAAAAAGCAAGCCATCATAAAAAAAACCAAAAAGTGTTGTGAATGCAAAGTGTAAAAAAAATATTCTCACCAGCCACTGTAAAACGATCCATATAGTTGATTAGGTTGACGAAACATAAGACGCCGACTGTTGCCCATTCTCTGTAAGAGACTATCCTGTCTTCCTCAGATGGTGTCCTTTTAATTTGTCTTGTAGAAGTTTCTTGTTCAGCACCGACCATTAAATACTGCCGCGAAACATTCGTCGGAATTCTGGCGTCGTCCATCGTGCCCTTTTCTTTCTTTACTATTTACAATTAAATTGGGCTATGGTATGGTTTCAGAATAATTCTTATTGTCCAACATGACATAACCATATACAACCATAACTGTTTTATCACATCACGCCACTTCCTAACAACGAACCACAGCACTTTCCTCGATCGGATTCCGAATATGCGTCAGAAAAGAATAAATTTTTACGGTATCCTACATACAATCAGAATTTAAGGTGTATCTTCATTAACTGACTCCTTTAGCTGCATTTACAAGTCAGTTTTAAGGATTAAAGAATCGCCTCGCTGCGGTAACACATGAAGGCTTCATGTGGATGATATTGAATTTTTATTTACGCGTTTTTTTTCAAAGATGTCAGTCGACCTATAGAATTTTAAAGTAATAATCACATGTGTATACGATTGTAATAATTATTATGGAAAAAGTTACATAATTACGACTGTGTTAATCAATATTCACGTAACATTGAGCAAAATGTCGGGTAACGGAAAGCCGAGAATTATCGTTTTTGATTTAGGTTAGACATGATTAAAGTTAACCTGTCTTTTAAGGAAAATATTTTATATGAATAGTTCATTTAATTAAATTAATGAACCTTTTAATGACATAAGTTTTTTCTTCTAGATTATACATTATGGCCATTCTGGGTTGATACGCATGTAACGCCGCCTTTCAGAAAAGGGTGAAGTAGTTTTTATATATGTATTATTGATAATTGAAGAATTTATGATTCAGACTATTTTCGTAATTTCAGTAAAGGCAGTGAAGTAGTTGATGCACATGGACAAGTAATTAAATATTATAAAGAAGTACCTCAAGTTCTGAAAGAACTATACACCGAGGGATATGAATTGGGTGTAGCATCTCGTACATCAGAAATTCGTGGTGCCTATCAATTGTTAAACTTATTTGGCTGGGATAAATATTTTAAGTATAAAGAAATATATCCAGGCTGTAAGGTGACACATTTTTCGAAGTAGGCATTGTTTTTCCTTTATCAACTGTATAAATATCCAGTATCATTTCTTTACTAAAAATCAGAAATAATAGATTTGCTTTCTATTTCAGAATAAAAAAGGATTCTGGCATGGACTATAAGGATATGATATTCTTTGACGATGAAGACCGCAATATACGCGATTTAACAAAAGTAGGAGTTTTATCTATACTAGTAAGGAATGGTGTAAACCATGCTTGCGTACGTGATGGATTACATAAATATGGTAGGCAATGATATCTCACTAGTACTTTATATTTGTATAGCAAATTCATAATATATTCCTACAAATAAATTAAACTATTTTAAAACAAAGGAAAGGATATGTTATTTTTCAGCAAATCACTAAGTAACATTGGGTATGTTCAGCAGAAACACCGCTGAGAGAGCAAATACATTTGATTGGTCAAATCTCACAACTGTTTCAAGATTAACGATCAAATGACCAATCAAATGTACTTGTTCCCTCAGTGGTGTTTCTGCTGAACATACCCATTTCTTCTTCTTGTAATCATTACTTTTTGCAATCCCAGCACTACCAATTGATGCTTACGTAATATCCTACTTGACAAATTTTTCTAATGATAAAGTTCAAACATGCAACATTATTATTATTAACCTCACCCACAGTTCAGTTTAACAAAAATTGCTTGAAAAAGTATTTTAATTATCTAATTACCCATTATTACAGAAAATATTCAATTGAGTAAAATATAATTTGAACACAAATAAAGTACAACAATATTAACAGAACGTTGTAAACAGAAGACGCGAGTGAACGCGACTCAAATCGTATGTTATTTATTGCCCAATAGAGCCATAGATTAAACCGTAAAGCCATTATCATATAAGTACAGGATTACAGGATTTGATTACAACAGTCGCTACATGTGTTGTGAGTGAAAATTGTAGGATCTCGATATAGCGAATTCTAAGACTATGGCCCATATTCATAGTTAGTTATTCATTTTAAGCACGATCTTAAGGCATCCCCTACCATTGTGTTATTATTACTATAACTATGGTCCTAAGACTGTGCTTCATCTCAAACACTGACTATAAATACAGACCTATAATTTCTTTTGGTACCCATCAATATAATATATCATACAGGGGGATTATGACCCGCGTAAAAAAATAAACATAAGACTTATCAAACTATTTGATATAATTATAAACTTATGCCCTTGTATTATTTCATCTTTGTCATTCGTCCTACAATTCATTTGTTACTAGCAACTACTCAAATTTATTATATCGTGTATATCGATTTTTTTGTATTTTATAGCGAATCATTTCAATTTTGAATGTAGCCTTGACACGTTTCTCCACAGATTACGTATTAATTTGAACCACGGATTTTTAATTAAAAAGAAATTCATCATCTTATAATACGTGGTACCATCACTCGATGATTATTCATTCATTTTCAAGGATCTATTCAAGTTATTTCCATTACTGTTTATAATTATAATTTGTTCTTTTTTGTATAGTTTCATTAATCGCGGATCCGCTGTATCCAAGAAAATTTCTTTTGGATCTGTACTACTAGCAATTATGTCTTTAAATGATTCCGCTTCTAGCTCTAAGATAAGGAGAAAAGGCGTATGAAACGTTATTTGTTATTCAGAAAATTGCCTGTAGAATTCAATACACAGTTTTGTACAGTTCTAACGAATAAAATTAACAAAAATTGAGTATTTATAATTTCACTGCGACTTTGGAGGAATAAAAACTATTCTCTTGAGGTATATGTAAGACTCAATACGTTCTGATAATAATGAAGAATTTCGAAATACGGCAGCCACCATTTTCTATGTGCTTTTTTTTAATGAGCTAGGTTCATTCGATCGCTTTTTAAAGCTTTCGAAAAATCAATGAATCTTTTTTAGTATTTATATCGCTACTCATTTACTCGTCTATATCCGGGGTTCATTGTTTAAGGAATACATTTTTACTGTGGTCCGTATTTCATATTTATCTTTTACTTCTTTTTATCTTGCTGAATCAAATGCCCAATGGAACATCGTCACAAGAAATATCAAGACAGCAACATTTTTATATTCTTACAGATAATTAATTCTTATTTCAAGCTTGATTAAATTATTCCTGAATATTGCTTTTGGCATATCCTTCCGGTTGCTTAACAGTTTTATTTCTTTGGAAATATTACCGAACGATCCTTTATAGCAATTTTTCTGTTGAAAAATATGTTTTCTATTCGTCGACTATTGACATTAAAAAAGATACTTATGCAGAAAATATAAATAACTTGAACGTGAAAATTAAATGGACATACGTGACTGAATTGTTTTCAATAATGTATTAATTAAGAAAATAAAATTAATAATAATGAATTTAAAAAAGGCACGGTGTTCCGACACGATTTTCGAATAATCAAAGGCACTGTGAAGTTTGGGAGATATAGCAGAAAAATGAAAGAAAAGCATTAGACATGAATATAGAAATAGCTGTGTAAAGGTAGTGACATACAATTTTAATTATGATCATAATAAAATGCTAATTAAATAAAACCTGATCACTCCTTGATATCTGTATTATGAGAATGGTTGATTACGGTAGGCCATTGTGCGTTTGCATAATTCAATTATGATCCTTGTAAAAAATGATTTGCAATCTCTATTTTAAATAATTATAAAAATCTAAGTTACAACTGAGTTTATAACTCTTCGCAAAGACGTATCGTATACGTGATTTACACAATAACAAAGTTATTAACAATTCTAATATAATTTTCCATAACTGTCCACAAAGTGACATAAACATTATATCGAATAAAATGATATGCCTGAAGAATTACACAGATTCGATTCATTGGAAAATTCTATTGATAAAAATTATTCCTTATATCCACTCCCGTTTATCAGTTTAAATGAATAAAATAAAACTTTCAATATCGGCCGTGACATTTCCTGAAGTTACTTGGTATTGGGTGTTTGATTCGCGTTTATTAACTACCAGCTAAGGGAATATATACAATGGGAAGGTGAGAATTTGTATTCCCGGCCATTACGACAGCTGAAAATTATTCAATGTAGATGTCCTCTATTGGGAAAGCAGTCTCAATGAATTTGGTGTAGAATCGGTGGAAGGCTCGCCTGCAACAGAAGATAATACTGACTTGACGAAGAAACTCAGGATTACGTCAAGCAAATCTGACAAATATAAATACTAATTAATTACAATATAAATTCTCTAATTATAGATATGAAAATTACCCAACGGCTTCAGCGACTGGCCTCGTCGACTCCTGGCCGATGAACACATGGCAGGCGAACCTCTGCAGGGTGGGGTGCTTCGTGATGAAGCCGAGGTAGCGATGGTCACGTGGATGAAACGCGCAGAAAGATACGTTTTTTAGGGAATAGAAATAATCGTGACAAGGACCTTGATTTTTCTGTAATATACAAAATTTGATTAAAAGTTTTTATAATGAAAACTGAATACTTGAGTAATAGTTCGGTTTATTTCTCTTACCTGCGGCTTACTACGGTCAACCATCCGAAGACCTTGATCTGACACTTCGAGGATACAACTTTGAGAAGTTGGTGACTCCTGGGATGCATTACCTACGATTCTACGTACAGCTTGACAGACAACTCCAGTACCTTTGTGAGCTAGAGTTTCTACAGAGCCTAGATACCCCAGAAGGTATCGTTCTCTCTTGACCTTTGGTGCGGATGGATCAAAATCACTGTAGTCCATGTCCACTGCATATGCCGACGGGAAGATACCTTGACGTCCCGTTCGAAGATTCACACCTTGTTTAAGGTGAAGAATTAAGAAATAATTTTATCCTAATTTTTTTTAATGGTTCTAAAATTTTATTCTAAATACAAACCTTCGCACCACAGATCATCAGCTTCCTTCTGCACGTAGATAGGATCACCGATCTCCAGGTCAATCTCGTCCAGGTGTCGTGGTACAAACTTATGCAAACCTCTATGAGTCGCCTCCAGTAATTCCAATTGCGTAAAGGGTACGCCTCCACTTCCTTTTATATAATTGATACAATAATTAAATATTTTTATCGATTTATAGCTCCACTTTTTTAATCACCTGGTGTACTGCTAGATGATGAAGAGTCCATATTTTGAAGAGTATTACAGGGTATAGGTGAGACACTTTTAAGATTGTTGTCTGGAGAATGAGCAGTAGAGTGACCACTATCCGTAGCAATTCTTTCGCTATCTGGTGAGCTGTCTTCGTGTCGAAGTCTTGGATAACATTTCCGGAGGACCAGATGAGGTCGTCCTGACGCCGAACCAGCAGCGCCGAGTTCATCAGCTAACGACGACGAAGAGTGCAGAGACATTTGGTTCATGGGCAATGCTGTTAAGTAAATGGAAAGATACAGAGAATTTTCAAAACGAACTTAGTGTTAAACATTATTCTTGGTACTGCTCAATGTGTGTGTACTGCTACGCTACGGAAAATTGTGACTGGCAAAAGAAATCCACCTGGGATAACTAGATTGCGGTATATGTATTTTCTTTGTGGTATACAACCTCTGTGGTTGGTTCTTTGATATCCCAGGCAAGGGGAATAGAATATATTCAATAAAAATACGTCGTTGTGTACAATTTCGTTTGAGCAGACAAATAATAAAGTATGAAATAAAATTTTCCAGTGAAAGATTAAACAAAAACTTTTTGTTGTAACGTAATGGCTATTGACACTGGCGATTGGCCAATATGACCAGTTACTTCAAAAGAAGAGGTCGTTTCAGTTTCTGGAGGTCTGCCAACGGACTTCCGGAGTTTCGTAACAGTCAGGTAAAAGTATATCCGATATGGCTTCTCGGGTAACACGATATCGAATTTTTGTCGATAGTGACGTACATTAAAAAATGTATAAAAGGTCGTGACAAGAATAGCGATTTCCAGATGCAAAAAAACATTGGTTTATTTATATTTATCATTCGAAAAATATATACTTACATTTCTTGCTCTTTGGAATTTCCGGTAATCTTCTACGACGTCGCTCGTTACCTCCACTTCCTGGACGATTTGCAGGAACGTGTTCTGGTGTCGCCCAGGAACTTAGACTCGAGCAGGAATCCCCCACATCGCTGACGACGCTATCTCTGCCTCCATTTCCGAGCCCGGTTGCACTACTGCCGCCACCGGATACTGGGCCACCGCCTCCAGATCGGCCCCTGCTGCTCAGTCCACCGAACAAGCTAATTTCATTGAAGGTGGGTGCATGGTCAGCTACACTACTGTCATGCTACTTAACATGTTAAGCGCCAAATCTGTTTTGTCTTTCTTTCCGTTTAGCCCACAATATCCGTTTTCACCGATATGCCGGTGAACTGTCAGTCACCGATTACTGACGCGGTCCGAACGAAAAGTATAATGTCAGTCACCGGTGACTGACATGGCGCTTAACGTGTTGATCATATCTAACTAGAATATTGTTATTACCCTCTAATCTAATTATGCGTCATTATTCATTTTTTTTATTTTCTTTCTAGACGTCTATGCCAGACGATTGATCACGTTCAAAGAATCAGTATGGCATTAAGGTATGAATATTACAAAACGTATTTCATTGGAATTAAATAAATAAAATCGTGAATCCCTATTATAAAGATTATCATAGTTTAATCTTCTAACTGCACTATAATCCACAGTTTACCTGAAGTCACTGTCAGCCACGATGGAACAATAAGGCTCGACATCTTCCTTATCATCAGCTGAACTGTAACCACTCTGCGCCCCAGCTCCATGTAACACCAGTACATCCTCATCCTCGGAATCTCTGGCAGCTCCTCTACAAGCCCTGGCGACGTCCCCGGTACTCTCTTCCGAGGACGTCGGAGAATCATCCACCATAACATCGTGCACGAGTCTAGGAAGATTAGCAAATTCTATTAAAATATCTAACATATTAGATTAATATGTTCATAGACAGTGTCAGTAAAAATATCTTAAATGATACCACTTGAAGTTTTATAATTAAAATTAGATGTGATGAACAAAATCATATTGATTAGATAGAACATGAAACCACTCAAATATCAATATTGATAAACACGTTTGTGAGATCATTACTGAAGTAGCTGCTCCCTTCAGAAGAATATTAGATCAAAAGACTCTTGTGGGATACTCGAAGCAAGTTGTAAAGAGAGTCTGGCAACACCCTCCATCCAAAGCTACTTCAAGACAAAAGGCACAAATTCTCATTCAGCCTATAAAAATCGTATTTAGCTAATAGATTTAATAAGTTTTCACAGTTTACAATCAAACGAAAATTTTGTACTTATAAGATTAAGTTTCAAGTATTAAGATAGATTATAGTAGTATCCTGTAAAGTGGATTACGCGTAAAGTTTCAAAAGTCAGTTTGATGGCGAACAACGAAGCCAGACTGGCAAGTGACAATATTTACTGCGACCGCACGTTGACATGTTGACTAATTCCTTAACCTTTATCCTATAATAGGAACAGCTAATTAAATTGTAGGTGGTTTTTTTCCTCCAATATAATTGCGATCAATAATACTTGTATAAATATGATTGCGAATTCAATGAGCAGATAATGCAGAAGTGCCAATGTGAATTGGAAGAATTGTTAGGGATTCGCAAGACAATTCAAATTTTACAGGTGTGCATCCGCTGATTGGGGACAAGGTCACTCCGTAATTATTTCTCAACGTTTTCCTTTATTTCTACGGAAAAGAAATCAATGCGATAGTCTGCGGTAACAAGTAGTTTGAAAATAACGCGATGTAGAAGATGTGAGGGTATTGATTTTGTGTTGCGTCGCTGATCAGTACCCTCTGGATTGGTCCATTCATAATTGCCAGACAAATGTCACTGTTTAGGACAACTATACTTTTTGACATTTAATGTCAGTGGGACAATGGAACACTATATAGAAGATATATAGACAGGGTAGTACGAATGCACCAGACTACATGAACAAGTTACGATTTTGCATTGACGTCATTTTAATGAACAATATGATATTACACGAGGTTTTATGTTCTATAATTAATGAGCAGAATTTATAAAAAGACAATTAATACTTGAAACATTATAATTTGTAATATATATCATCTTTTATGCTTTTATGAGTTAATAAAAAATATTAAGAATTGCTCGTTGAGATCTTAAGTTAAAATTTCGTCAGTAGTAGAATGTCATTTTGCAATTATCATAAAGGTATTGACATTCACCGGTGCAAAGCTCGTTTACGATTCATGTTGCACCGTGCACTCAATTGAATAAATGCAGTCTCCAAACCAATATTTATAGGACAAAAGCAATTGAGTGATATCCAAATGATGATGACTTACGTGTAATTAGAAATTGGTGCCTTTAGATGCTGTGGCAATCGCTCAAAGAAATGTCGAAATTCTTCAAACTCTGTGTCAGCCATTCTTACTGGCTCGGACCTGGAGGCGGCCGACGGCGGAGGCACTTTCTATAACCGGGCCTGAAGGCGCTAGCGTCGGGACGCTATTGATTCCTGCGTAGGAAGCCGTCGCGCGCACCACCCTCATACACGTCTTTCTTGTCATCCCCCGAGAGGAGTCGCTCAGAGCCAGGAAGAACGTTTATACCTCTAAAGGAAAGAGTACCAATTGAATTTTTTACAAGTTCAGTCATGACTGTCTGCCCATGTTCACATTGGTGTAATGTTTTATTGACTATTTATATATACCTTTTTTCGCGAAATATTATTTCGTACATACATGATGAATCATGAGAGAAATTCATGGTAATGTTAATTGGGAGTTTCAACTCGAGGCTCTTTTTTATGTTTATCAGGATTTTGAAAATTTTCTGAAAATCAAATAGAGTCAAGTAGAACAGGATAAATTATACACTAGAATGTACAAGTTGACCTTCGTGGGAACAGGAAGAGGCTGACGTACAACTTAGTGCAAGACTTTTTACTGTCAATAGAAAAAGTTGTAGTCATCCAAGCGAATTAGATTGAAACATTTTTTAAGAAACATCAAAAACTCTAATTATGTAACATTATTTATGGATTTTTTATACTTTTCTTATATAATGACTCTTGCCTTACATTTAACGTTGTCTAGAAATATGAATATATATATCATACACTGAATATCTATATACAGATCCAACAAATTTCTATAGTACATAAATTCAAAAGCTATTTAAGTCCTTCTTCCAATTGACCAAATCCTGTAAGACCACCGGCTTGTGTACTTAATTGGGTAACAACTTGGTCGAGTAGGTAACAACTTATTTAAAGAACAGAATGAATTCTAAAAATGAGGTATCGCGCATCTTTCTTTGACTCAGTCAAAAAGTATGTAAAAGATACCTCTCAGTCACTCGGCATCTTTCAACCAGCAACCCTTCATTCGTGCTGAGAACCCGCTCTGAGAGGATCTTCGTGTTTACCGACACTGAATACCCATCATCTTGTACCTAGTCGGCTCTCTTCGTTGAGTCTTCATCCTGAAGACTTCATCCTCCTCGAAGACACTGAAATTATTTCAAGTATCACTTTAAATGCTTCTGAAAATTTATCTAGGATATGTAAAATAGTTCATTTTAGATTCATTTCTACCTTTAACTTCCATTTCAGGTAGTAACCAATGAAGGAAAATAAGTATTGCTCGAGCCCAATATATAAAAATTTGATTTTTAATCTTGCAATACAGTCTATACCCAACAAACACAAGATTATACGTAACATGCCTGTTATTTATAATTTCCCATTCATCTTAATGACGTCAATATCACAGCGCTGTTACATTGCCGTTATGTGTCTGAGTGGAAAATTACAATTAACATGGACGTTGCATCAATACAGTGTTTATCGAGTAGCTATACATTTTTTTCCTTCTCATAACAAAATCCCATTCATTTGTCTCTTCCATGACGATTATAACATCGCAGTAGGATCCCAGACATTAGAAGTATCCCTTGGGCATCTGAAACAACTAAAACGCATTGTAAGAGGGACTGATATCTCATCCCCACACGACTTTCTGGTGAATGAGCTTTGCTAGAACCCAATGCGGGTAGTAAGTGATTGAAAACAGGTGAAACAGACATTCGCCAAGATACAGCTAAGCCGTACAGAGTGACGTCATAGTAGACTCAGCAATCAAAGAAGACAGTACCTATAACAGTTTCGACGATGATGAAGGAGGATCAAAGAATATACTAGAAAATAGAAAAATATCTAAGAATATTTTTACTTGAGAAAACACGATTTTTTAAACATAATTTCGGTTTTCAATTCTTTGACTATTCTACATCTGTCTGCAGAATATTTTTAAGGCCCCTTTAGTTAAAACCCACTGTGGATTTCTTACCAAAATTCGATCCAGTTCATTCGTTTAATGCCAAAAGAATACCCAGTATAATTCACCTAGGGTAGCCCCAAGGTGATAGCTGATAGTGGTAAGTGATGGGGTCTGGTAATGTGCTGCATCTACTTTGCCAAGAAGTGGAAAGCTCGGGGCGTTCGAGCTTTTATTAAACATTGTCTTTGTTCTGTGAGAGGTTTCCTTGTTATCCATGACTATTGCAAGTAGAAGAGGTATCCATTTCTTTTAAAAGAAAAATCCATGCGACGTAAACGGTAGTAGATTTAAAACCGTCACCAAGTCGTTTCAGAAGAACAATTAATCTGTATAATTAATTACAAAGTGATTTTAGTGGAAACGAAAGTCTTGTAGTGGCTTTACAAGATTCTCTATCCAATAGCAGAGCTTCTGTGTTTTTGAAAAGCTTAACGATGCGTTACGTTCAATAATGGTTGCTCTTGAATGAAACTCCAGGAATCCTGTTTGTATGACATTGAAGTTATCACTCATTTGCATGACCCAATAACTTTATAGCTTCCTGCGAGAAATCCAAACTCGTAAAGATTTTCTAAAAATGTATACAAAAATAAATCAGTATCCTGTAGAATGATTCATATCGTTGGTTTTAAAATTTGTCTAATTAAATCTAGGATACTTAACTGGGTGACCTGGTTTTGTATTGTAGGTAACCTTGATTTTGTTAAATCCAATACTCTAAGGGTCCTGTTTGCACTTTTCGAATGCCTCCATTCGTTATCAGTTCTTGCACCTACGCAAGGGTTCCCAGTGACGTCACAGAATGTTTAGTAGCACCGTTACGGAAAACTGGAGACTCCGGATGGCAACCCCCATGAAAAGGGTTTCTCGCCAATGAGGAGACGGTTCTCTTGAGCAACGGACCAATCGCGATGAGATTGTCACTGAAGAACCAATCTGGCGGAGGGGTTGAAGGCTTAAGAGCACCAGGAACCCTCGAGAAACGGACACTGTCAGTAGCAGCCCTCGTAGAGGAGGTAGAGATCGCGTAAGACCATCAGTTCCAAATTGAAAAACGTGAAATCGGCAAGTTCTCCAGAGTCAATCAGCCCAATATCATCATCGGTCCATATTATCTCCAACATCGTCAGCATCGTCGTCATACATTCCTAGACCCCTCAGCAAGTGGTCATCATGAGCGGATCAGGAAAAGGACTCCTGGGTATGTGGCTGTACAGAAGAGGCAAAGAATGGGCGATAAAAGAAGGAAGTCCAATTCATAAAGCAAGAGACGTAAGTTACTCATTACAATGATCGTTGACCGAGGATGATCATTATGGTCCATTGCGAAGACATCATCTGATGATCCTCAGATTCCGCTAGTGGAGAAGGAAGCTGGTGACAATAATGATAACGGTGATAATAAGAATTCCGTGGTATTTTCCTTGAAGAATCAAGTAGGAGGTTTGGCCCGTGCTCTTCAGGTTTTTCAGGTATTTCTTCACTATCTGGCATTGCATAAGATCATTATTATCAAATTGAAAAAAGAAATTGCGACCTATATCTCAAGTAATATAGGCGTATACATATGTATTGAGATTGGATCATAGCATAGAGCTAGGATACGTTAATCCCCCACCTAGTGCAAATTGTGGAGGTATGGCTGACGAGCCTCCATGGACTTACGCCTGGAGACTTGTTTTACCTTGCCAGTTCTTACCTGAACATCAACCTCAACGCGTGCCCGTGTGACATAAGGAGTGACGTAACGGAACCGAGCATATTACAAAATTAACGTACTCATTTGTGATTCTCAAAATAGCCATCAATTTATGACCATCACTCTTTTCTTAATATATCACAAATTATTCGAGAGATCTGGTGCTATCACAATTTCTTTTTCTACTGTCGAATGAATTTTCGGTTTTTTAACAAAAAATAAAATTGTGCGCACTTTATATGTATCAATGCTTCGTGACATCTGTTATTCGTTATTATAATTGATACTAAAGTTATTGACACGCCTTAAGCATAATTTGTATCGTTACGAGAATTGTCACTCTGGACCAGTTGCCCTTGAGGTAACGCAACTATGTAAGAGTTATGATTGTATATGATTAAATTTTACTAGATATTCGTGAGTGGACTACGATATGGCTACAATCATTACCAATCGCCTTTTACCGTTGGAATTATGAAACCATGACCCTCGTTATTCAATTCCCAAGTCAATACAATTATATGAAAGTTAACGAATTTCATAAGAAACGCATAAAGATCATTTATCATGATTTAAGATTACCATGTGGCGTTAGCCAGTACTAAGAACAATACTAGATATTACAGTTCTTTATAGTACTATATTAAATTGTATATCTACGCAGTTTTATATTACACCGACGTTGTTCTATTTGTATCCCCTTAATTTAATTTCACATCGATTTTATCCAAAGGATTTGGGCGTTAATGTCGTCCATATAGAATCACGAAAATCATTGCGACGCGGTTCCGAGTACGAGATATTAGTTGACGTAGAGTGTGACTCCAAAAGGATGGAACAGTTGATGAGGATGTTGAGTCGTGAAGTGGCAGCCATTAATTTAGCCCAGTACGAACAAACCGGAAATGTACCCCATGCACCGACGTTATCAGCAGCACAAAGTTTCGGTGAGAATATTTCCTTGAAGTGAAGAAAAATGAATTCTTTAAAGGACACGTAAATTTATTGTTAAACTAAATAAATAAATATTTACGGCAGACTTCAGTGAGGTGAACATGCCCTGGTTCCCAAGGAAAATAGCTGATCTGGATCAGGCCCAGAAAGTTCTCATGTATGGGCTCGAATTGGATGCTGATCATCCAGTGAGTTTTTCAACCTGAAATTTAATAAACATTTAATTATTATTTCACAGACTATTATAAACTTTTAAAATATTAAAAAATCGTTGGCATCTTTTGACCATATGTTTTTAAATACCGTTAACGGAATCGCTTCCGTGAATTGCTCAAGTACCAATAGAATCAGACTATGCTATAATGAAATTGGCGAATGTGATTTTTCTCTGGTCTATTTTATTTCCTTTTATTGTTTGCTTGATCTACTGCGTTTCAGGGTTTCAAGGACCCCATATACCGTAAGCGACGTGAGCAGTTCGCTGACATTGCTAATAATTATAGACAGTAAGTCCATTGAATCATAAATCTTAGCCGCGCAATAAAATTTTGTCAATTTATCTTTATCACAAAGATAATAATATAGGAGTTCGGTATGCAGATATATTAATGTAATAAATCTTTCAGCGGACAGCCTATTCCTAGAATTCAATATACTCAGGTGGAGATCAAGACGTGGTGAGTGAACTGAAAAAAAATATATCTGTATATAATTATTTTTAACAACTACAAGCAGAATTTTTTTTATAATTTTTTTGGATTTATTATATCGCTATTTCTTCAAGACTTTACTCCTTTGGCGAAGTTTGAAGCGTGTTTTCTGCGCAACGACACCAATCAAGAAATCGCATGGATATCTTCTCTTTTTCTTTTTTTCAATCCTCCGTAACTACCATGTCTCGTTTTCGTGGAAGTTCAAGCTAGATTCTCACATCAATTTCAACTCCGTTTACCTAAGGCGAGACTTCTAGGTGCGATAGAATTGAAGGGAGTTGAATTGAATGCCATCTAATTGCCCTGATTCGATTCGTTCTCTCAATCAAGAAGCGACGGATATACAGCATCCTGAGTTTAATCTGAAATCAAAGACTCTTGAAACTTCGAATAAACGTACTTGTTTGTATCCCTGCTAAAAAAAATTGTTACAAAGTCATTTCAGTTCCTATGCCATTTTCTTATCCTACAAGAAAGCAGAGCAGAAACTTGTAGAAATTTTTAACAGTTATCTCTGTGTACTACAAAAGGAAGGATAATTGGATAATTGAACTTTGACAATTCATCTAGTTAGTTGTTTTCCGACTGTTACCAATTAATCATCATAAATTCTACAGGGGTGTTGTTTTCCGTGAGCTACATCAACTGTATCTGAAGCACGCATGCAACGAGTATCTTGACAATTGGCCTAAGTTGGTAAAATATTGCGGCTACCGGTAAGAAATATACTTAATGATTGTTTGATAATAAATAATTAAATATTAATCTACATATTTTTAATATATTATAGAGAGGATAATATACCGCAATTGCAAGACGTGAGTGTCTTCTTAAAACGTAAGTAATAACGGATATGCTTCTTTATATTAGATAATCCGATAGCTAATTGAATTTTTTTTTTAAAGGCATGACTGGATTTCAGTTACGACCAGTTGCCGGATATCTATCGCCAAGAGATTTTTTAGCGGGTCTGGCTTTTCGCGTATTTCATTGCACGCAATATATTAGACACTCCTCCGATCCCTTTTACACGCCTGAGCCGTAAGTTTCAATATGATTTTTCTTCGATTCTTAATATTTCTCTTTAATCTATGTTATTGAAGCATCTGGGTTTTTCTACTCCTAGTGACTGTTGCCATGAACTCCTAGGCCATATGCCGTTATTGGCGAATCCAAGTTTCGCACAATTTTCCCAAGAATTAGGTCTGGCTTCTCTTGGCGCCTCGGACGAGGACATAGATAAACTGGCTACAGTGAGTTTGTAAATTTTACATTAAATATTTTCCACATATTAATAAGCCCCATATAGCCTTCAATGAATCAGCTAAGAATTATAATTGAAATCTCAACAATAATTAAACCAATGAATAACAATGATTAATGATCGCTATTACAAATGACAAACGTGCTCGTGATATTGCACAATTATCAAGAGCATAATCGATTGCAATCGTTATAAACTGTTAGATAACGCTTAATAACATATTACATAGTACAAGAGACACTCCCACAGCTATTATATATATAGACCTCAAGCCCTCTCTAAGAATAAACAAATTTCCTATACTGATTATAATTCATTCATTAAAATCGATTTATTTACTATAATCAATGTGTTGACTATTCCAGTTATATTTCTTCACTGTTGAATTTGGACTCTGCAAACAAGACGGTATACTCCGTGTATATGGCGCTGGTCTTCTTTCATCAGTAGCCGAATTAAGACACGCAGTTTCCACACCGGAGAAAACATTCCGATTCGAGCCTGATGTTACCTGCAAGCAAGAGTGCATTATTACGTCATTCCAAAATGCATACTATTATACAGACAGCATTGAAGAAGCAAAGGAGAAAATGCGGTAATACTGAAGAACAGTGAATTACGGCATTTACGCGCCCTTGTAGACACTTTCATATTGATCGATAATCCCTGGTAGAAAATTCAATGACTTGGGCTAGTTCTAAATTCATTACATTACATATGCTGCTACCGGTGCAAGAGTGTATTATAATTCATTGCATCTACCTTACCGAAGATAATTCATCCATACCCGAAGGTCTGGGTTAATATATTGAAGTAGTAATGACCGTCAGAGCCAGTACTGGTATTTATAATCAGTAAAGCAAAACCGTTCCAAGATGGAGGCTTTTACCGTGAATGATGTTGCTAAGATAATTATAGTAATTATTTCCTAGTCACGAATAATTCACTTTTCAACGTAATATATTAGTATTTCGTATATGTTATATGTACATAGATGATTATAATGAATTTATTACCTGATTGATTGATGTTTTGATGATTTCTTTTTCAGAGCCTTTGCTAATCAAATTCAACGTCCTTTTGGTCTGCGTTATAATCCTTACACACAATCTGTTGAAGTCCTTACGGATGCTCAGAAAATTACCGCCCTGGTGAGCGAACTACGTGGTGACCTTTGCATAGTCTCCAATGCTCTGAAAAAGATTTATGAACAGGATGATACAGTGGATGTTGAGAGGATAACCAGTCTGCTGACTCAGGGGATTGATTTACCTCAAGATCTATCATCTTCGGAGAGCGATGACAATGATAAGAGTCCTAACGTTGAAGGACCTCAGAGAAATATGGAAAATAATCGAGAGAATGAGGATCAGTTTCGTCCTGATCTTAATGTACTTACTAGGCAGCGTTAAGTTAATGTTAAATGTTGGATAGATTCCAAAGGTATTGATTATCCATCAATTCTAAGTATTGTGATCGAAAGTGTACGTGTATACTTAACTCTATTATTCGCTGGTCATGAAGTACTAATTGAATCAGTAAACTTTAAGCAATGTGTAAATTGAATGTAGTATACAAAATATAGATTCTGTGTCTAATGGAATTCGACATTCAATATTCCCTCCTGTGTAATTATTAGTATGGAAAGGATAGAAACGTATATATATATATCAACTGCGATCTGCTGTGATCGAAGGTCGATACACTTTTAAGGATTTTGAGCCATCTAGTGGAACGAAATGAAATCAACATCTACCACCTTGCCAATGAACTTTCTAAAATCGGTCAGTGAGTATACGCTCTACTGTTTTGTATTATCCAGGTGGAAAGTAAAAATAAATTAAGTAGTTGCGTTGGACGGTGTTGCAGTGGGGTATAATGTTCGTTTTAAAAAAATTTATTTTCCATTACAAGAAACCATGAATTACATTTTGCATCTGGAGAACGAATAAAGTATATTACACGAATTGCAGAATATCTGGTACTTATACGCTCATATTTTTGTATTTGTAGTAACAAAACGGAAGCATGGCTCAGATACAAACGTCAAATCTTGATGGACTGCCAAAACACTTTGTTGCTGCCATGAGAACGCTCTTTGATATAATGGACGACCAGGGCACAGGTTTTGTCAAATACTCTGATATTGAGGGACGTTGGCAAGATGATGGTACACAAGGGTTACCAAAGGGAGTCCTGGAGAGTCTCAAGAAAGTCACACCACCGAATGGGTTACTCTCCTTTGAGCGGTTTTGTGCCGGTTTAAAGATTAGTTTATTCCAAATTAAATCTGATGGTGATGTTAAAAAGCAGGAAGGTCAGCCTAATAGACCACCTTCTGCGCCAATTTTAATTGCTGACAATCAAAATAAAACTGCCTGGACTTCTCCAAATACAGCCACAATAAGGCCTAACAATGCCATATCACAACAGCGTACTTTGAGTATGCCACAGCTGTTAAGTGGACGTAAGGAAAATGGTATGCAGTTGGAGCCAGTAGATGGACGAAATTGTTCAGAGCCAAAGTTAATGAAAGCTTATGGGCCTCCAAAACCACCCAGGATTGGTGCTGCTATAGAAGGGAGAGCTTTGAGTTCTGATAGAAGCTTTGATAAATCTGAGATTCGCACCGTGCTCCAAAATTGGCAAATGGGTTTAATGATGGGAGATGACAAATGTATAGATAAACGTCAATTAGTTTCTGCAAATTATCGCACTGACTCTCAAACTCTATTAAGACCAGCACGAGCTTTAGGTGATGGTAAAGCTGTCGATACACAGAACAACCAGCTTGGCTTACAACAAAAGAAATTACTAGGACGTCGTAGAGAACCAAGAAGACACACGTTGCAGAACGGTATTGATTACAATATGGTAAAGGATGTTCTCGTCTAGGGTTCCCGACTAAAAATTTTCACGCAAGAAATAGATTCACAGTATGATGATTTTAATATAATATAGGGTAGTTGGGAACCAAACTTTACTTCATTAATATTAACCCGACGTTAAATTAATAAAATAAATATTGTAGATGAAAAGAATGAAGCAAATTGAACAAGAGAAAGATGTTCTGCTACAAGGATTGGCTGCAGTTGATAAAGCCCGAGAATGGTACCTTAAACAAATCTCTTCAGCTCAGGAAAAAATAAAGCATCTAGGAAGAATGGGTTCCCATGTGGTACAAAGAAAATATTTCTTAGATAAAACTTTTCATAATGGTATACTTATTGATAATTAATAACAGGAACAATGGACCGAAGCACAACAAGAGCGACTCGAATTACAACGGGCTCGGGTTCTTGAAGTGAATCGACATCTTGCAGCCTTGATAAGCAGTTGGGAACGTGGTGGACTTCCACTTCATATGAACCTTGCCGTTCTCAGTACCCCGACATCAGCTCAGTTACATCAAGATATGTTATCTCGTCTCAAACAACAAAATCATAGATTAACAGAAGTTAGCATTGTATTACAGTTAAATTCAAAGGAAATGCAAAGATACTTCTAAAATGCTCTACATGTGACAAATTCTCTTGCAGGAAGTCAGCAAGAAAAGTCAACGAATAGCTTTGTTGGAACAGGAAAAAGATAGTTTGGTGCGAGAATTATATAACAGGCAAGGAATGGTACAATCCCGAAGATCCACGATGGTTCATGAACAGCACGATCAGACATTCATGTAAGGTACTACGAATTAATATAAAGATTTATTTTAAAAAAACATTAAACATTTGTTAACATATTTTTTATTTCTCTTTCAGAATATAGTTAAAATAAAAATAATTCCACAAAAGGTCTAACATTGAAAATGTAAGGAAGGGATATTTATTTCATATCTGGCTGCTGATAAATGAGCAAGCGACAGAAATAAAAAGAATAATGAGTCTTCTAATTTCAATTGTCGGAGAATCTGAACGGAGGAAAAAACATCAACTTGAAGATAATTCTATTTTTTTTAGTAATCATTTTTCTTACGTTATTAATTTTGTTTTATTATTGTAAAATAATTGTTATAAACTTATACAATTACTAATTTTGCTACAAAAATATATATATAGTTCTAACGCTTATATAAAACCATAAGATTGGTTTCCCTCTTGGGTAATTATAGCTAAAACTCGAATCTAAATTTCTGATTTATTAGCTATGAAAAATCTTGCTCCAAAGCACTGGTAAATTATCATTCCTGTAATCCGTCCAGAAATTATACTGTTATAATGTTTTATTAATAAATTATTTAAATAACATACTATTCAATATTTTAATTAATATAACCATTAAAATATATCTAGCTATAAATAATTGTCTGTACTAAAATTCTGATAAAAATCATGGTCTTCTCTCTATGCCAGAACACATCCTGAAGATATATCTATCTCCCCTTATCTACTTTGACCGGTTCAACTCTGATAAAGATAGTAGTACACTTCTTTACGCAGAATTTCCTATTTTAGAGCAGTCCAATAATCTTCAGAGTCAAATAAAATACACAAGATTGCTTCTTATTCAGTAAACGGTATAAAGATAAAAAGACTTCAAAAAACGTACTAAGAATAGATCAATCAAAATTTCCTTGAAACTTAAAACGTCAATCTAGACTCTAAAATTATCTTTATATTTAAACCAGAAATTTGATATTTCACAATTATAGATCTCACCACACACGTCGTCCAACTATATTTCCTCACTCTACTTGTATATTAGTCTTCTAAATTTCTAACGTACAAAATCAAAGTACCAGCCAAGGAATTGAACTTTCATAGCTCGTGCGTACAAGTGGAAAAGCAAAATTTTTAATGTCCATCGAAGTCGACATACATTCCATCGATTTCTGGATGCACGAAGTGTCAAGTGTTATCATTATTATGACCCAAAACCCAAGAACGTATCATACCTAATGATGACCCGACGAGGAAATTTATTATCTCTTGACTCTGTTCTACTCTTCATCGCGATTATTCACCGGAAGCCAGCAAAATGCACGCCTACTCTTTGTTCGATCCCACTTCGTCCACGGACTAAGAGTTAATGACGTTCAGAACAAAGAACTTGTGAGAGAGGAAGCATAGTTGGGTAATTATATAACAGAAAAATTGTCTTTACGAATAACTAAAGAGAAATAAAATTAAAAAGTCAGCGAACAAAGCATGAATGCCATGATGATTATGCAAAGGACACATGTGGGACCTGCCAACAATTTATGAAAATTATTGTTCACGACAATAATGCCTGCATAAATGCAATGCCACGAAATTCTGTGTTTTCTGTTTGTATTTGTAAAGACTGCATTTATATTTTATCATGTAGAAACCAAGCGACAGTTGACTCTCACCATTTGCACCCCACGCGATGCTTTTACCATCGTGGTTAACGACGCCTCCGTAGTCCGTTTAGCAGTCAGTCGCCGTTCGGACTTGATTCTTCTTCTCCGTCTTTAAATAAGTCTAAGTCGAGACTGACGGCACGGACTCTGCCCTTTGTGTTTTAGTGATTAACGGAGTTTAACAGCAGAACCGCATACATACCCGTCGACGTTTACCCTGGGTTATTCTTCTTTGCAATATGACGAGGATCAACTTACTGCCGGTGGCACTCTTTCTTTTGATTTTGGGTAGGATAATTGTCTTAGATTTGATTAATTCACTTTAATTTTCATTAAAAATAATCTCAGAAAATATAATCACTTTGAGAGTATTCCAGAAAAATACGTACATAACTAACCAGACAACGTTTATTGGATCAGTTAAATTAGATTTTACAAGAGCGTTCACCTCGGTTTATTTTAATCTTGTTTGAATTTTATGCAAATTGTTAAATAACCCGATCACTTTAATTTATCAAAAAGAATGTTGGACTTTTTATTAGTATTTTAATTCAGTGATTAGAATTAACTGAGTTACTGTTTAATATATTTTTACATAATGGTGTTAAAGTGCGTTAATATTTGAATTGTGGTTCAAGATCTGCGCGCAGGCGTTGTTGCAAAATTGTATCAAGTTTCATTCAAACACACGCGACTTTGTTTCTCTTTTTATATTTTTTTACGGTTCAATAATAATGACAAAACAAGTGATAGAAAATTGCGAAAAAATTGCCTTGGCTCATTCTTGCTATAATTTTAATGATGCACGTCGTTACTGATTGCATTTGAATGAAATACATTCAGGTTCAATTCTTCCAACCCGGTTATTGTTTAAACTCGTTAACTGCTTGATTAGCCAATCAAAATACTTGGATTTTGAATACAAACGAATTCTATGTATGGCTGAACTGTGTAGATGAATTGGGTCTCGTTAGATTAGGAAACGCCTTTGGAAAGATTGAGTTAAAAACATGCTGTTATATTCGCACAAAATATTTAAAAATGCATTATAAACAGGTAGTGTATCGCGTGGAATATTTTACAAAAGAAACATTTTCAAATTATATTTTTTTTAATTCGTTATATCATTTGTTATGAACATAGTTGCCAAATCAAGAAGCTGTGAGCTGGATCAAATGCGAAGTGGATGTCGCATTAATAGTGGCCAATGTAACTGTGGATATGGATGCAAATCTGAGTATAGATATGAAACTGTAGAAGAATGCAGATTGGCATTGAGAGGTACAGTATTTGCATATCTTCAGAGTTACAATTTGAATTATTATATGCAAATGATAATCCCTGATTTACTTAATTTTATTCAATGCAGGTGTACGTCATGATATATGTCACAGAAAGCCTTGCTTACATGGTGGTTCCTGTTTACAAATTACTCAAGATCCAGGGTACAAGTGTCTTTGCGAGGGAACAGGATTTTATGGAATTCGATGTGATAAATGTAATTATCAGTTATATTTATCTATCTTCTTACCTTGGAACCATAAATAATGGAAAAATGAAGTCTATCTTTTATAATTATCTGCTTACATTTTTCAGCCTGTCCAGGACCAAATAATCTACGTTTCCGAGGACCATTTCCATATGAGTGTGTTGTAATCTAACTGAAGAGGAATAAATTACAGCTTGTATATTCAAAAACAAGTACATTTATAGATGGTATAAAGCATTAAACATTATCTAATATAATCCTCTTTGGGAATGAGAGTAAAGAAAGTTTGTAAATATATGCAGATCATGACAGGTCATTACTTGTGAATGAAATAAATGTTCTTTGGAAGATTTAATGATCCATGTTTCACTCTTCTCCTGTCACTAATTATTTTTATATAATTGTTTATCTCCTGTGTAAGATTTCATAATCGATTTGAAGTCTTTAATGAAACTGAAGCGATACTGGAGCATTTAGCAGCACATTACAAATTTTTAGAGCTTGATTGACTTAACACAGCCTTTGATTATTAATTAAATAATATAATGAAAAGAAAAATTAGAAAAAAATTTCTGATGCTTCCAATGTTTATTCACCAATAATTTTACAGTATGTATGCATATGATCTGTTGGATCTATGGGTCTTAGAACAAGCGCTTAGTTTGTATCGTGCTTGTGTTACGTATTATGTGATTATGTTACTCCTTTTTTCACGTTTATTTCTAGATAATACCACGTGTACTTCCGCTCACAGTATCGGTGGCAACTTATAAAATGCAATTTCTTATGTCTTTATATAGATAAGTTCATAATTTCATTCATTGAATTCACCGTTTCATTTCACTGAATCCATAATACTAATTTGATTTGACAACACGAGACTGCATCAGGAACTGAACGACATATATATATATATATTTATATATATATATATATATATATAATATATTATCTAGGACAAACAGTTGGCCAGTTTTAACTTCATGGTTTCTTTTTTCTTTTTCATTTCTTTACAAAATCATAGACATTTTCATTGACAGAGAGTGACGCGGTACAATAATTTATATAATAAGACGCATATCCGTTCACCCTCGGCATTATGCAATTTCATTGTAGATTTTTATCGATCCATCACGCGTATCTTCTTCTTATTCTTCTTCCTTGTTTTCTACTATATTTCTTCCCATCCCACCAGCAAAAGGATGATCAATCAATCGATCATACACATACACAACGTGTGTCTGTGTTCTGTGACTTGTTTTCATTTATTATATATTTTTATCGTTTTTCCCCTTTTTCTTCCTCCTATTATACATCTAGTCTGCGTATAGTGTGTGTATATTGTGGGTAGAACAAATAGTCCAAAGAAATTAATTATAAATAAAGATTGTATCAACATGTAAGTATATTTTTATAAAGACAAACAGGACATTGTCTCAGAACATGCGGACAGGCCGTTTAGCCGATAGCCCAGCGTCTAGTTATTTTGCAATTCGTTTTGTAATTCCCCTCTTTTCTCCCTTTTTCGTCTTACATTTATTCATTTAACTTACAAGCCTAAATCATTCAAGACCCCCTAATAATTAAAAATTGCAATCCTCATAGTATCTACGTTTTTTTTTACAATCAAAAAAGAATAATTTGAACGAGTGGTCATGTATTCGGGGAGATGTACAAGAGAAAAAAAAGATGAATCAACAAAACAACTACGATGGAGACAGATGTCGATTTTCCCTTTAATTGTTAATCGTGATTTTTGGACTAACTGCCCTCCCTCTCCGCTCTCCTGTTCCCCTCCCACCCTTCCCGCCCCACTTGATTTGACCACTATCATTTTCAGAGATAATAAAATGGCTCGTTGTTCGTCGCGTTAATTTTATCGTCCAATTTACCGATTATTATTATTATTGTTGTCACATTAGTCTTGATTTTGGCAAATGTTGTATGTTCATGCTTATAATAATAATCTCGGCATTGAAAGTGCATGGACTAAAAATAAGTAATGTAAATACAATTTTGAATAAATGATCATATCAGATGATACAATATTACTCTTGGATGGCGCCAGGCGTGTGCTGGGTTCTTTCCTGGCCAAATCCACGCGTTCCATCAGGCCCCTTTGGCTGCCGTACGACCATAAGTTTTGGGCCCGTTTCCTCTAGAGATATGGTACGCAGCCGACTTATTAAACGTTCAGGTCGCTGTTGTACCGCGTCACTAGAACACAAAATTCAAAGGGGCAATATCATTAGTTACTTCTATCACTATCGCCTGGTGATACCAATACAGTATTCCAGGGTCATTACAATTTATGCAAACAGAAGTTACCTCAAACGCATCACGTTACATGCGGATGACTTTCCGGTACGTTGATTTGTCACTAAGACAAATTCAACCTGATCACCAGGCTGAAGAGTTGCGTGATCTTTGACCTCGCTCATGTGGAAGAACAATTTCTTCCCTTCGTCGACCTCGTACGTGAGAAATCCGAAGGGTCCTTTAACAGCATCCACGGTAGCTCTTCGCTTCTTGCGCACGGCGACAATGTTGCAAGCATGACCCGCGGAATCCACCTGTAGCTGAACAGGATCGCCGACTTGCAACAGTTCGCGTTTATTAACAAGGCCCATCATCCCGAATTCGTATTCCGGGGTCTCCTCGTCCTCGCTCGTGGGACTGATTTTTATTAGACCGGCGTACTCTAGTTGCTCAGGATTCGCACTACGTAGCGGTCGGATAACAGTCCCGTCCAGGAGTTCACCGACCACCGACGGCCTCGGAATTGAACCACGAGGTACCGAACGCACGAAATCAGCAGCAGTACAACCGCCATTATTGGTGCGACCGTTTCCTGAGCTAATCGTACACTCAACGTCGGCACCTAATTCAAGAGTGGTAGCATCCCCGTCGAAGTTGCTGAAGGAAGGATATGGCTGATTTGACGGGAACTTTTTTTATAAGGGGTCTGCTAACTATTATGTATTTTGATTTGTCTCATCGCTTACCTGAAGTGAAAAAATATTTCCTTATCGTGATTGACGGTTTCAATGAAACCAAATCCATCTTTAAGAGCAGCGATGAAGCCTTGACAGACTGGACCAGTTGGCTTCTTATTTCCATTTTGTGTTTTTTCACCGCTAGGACTTACTAAGGATATGTCGACAGCAACGAGCTCTTTATTTCGCTTTACTTGACAGATACTAAACTGAACCTAAGGTAAATATATAATTCATATAAGATAACGATACAGAGCTTAATGACGATAAAACGATAATTGCCAAAAATAGAGATCTTACCTTATCTCCAAGTCGTGGGATGTTTTTCGAGTCGCAATCTTTATTAAAGAAAATAATACTTTTCTGCTGGCCGTCCTTAAGGTAACCAATGAGACCAGGTTCGATGTTATTAGTATCTTGGATAACACTGCCCAGCACATTCGCTTCTATTATAGTCTCAAATTGAACACTACCGGGTGGCAGATGTTTTAATCTGATCGCGCTTTGTCGAGTGTTTGAGAATGACGAGGAAGGATCCTAAAAACGAGAAATAGAGATTATATTTAAAGAAGACAGTACAGAAGTACAAACATTAACAATAAAATAATTCCGTCGCAGAGTATATATCTCGTAGAAGATAAAACAGTGAATATAGTAATTACTGTATCGTATAAAATGCATAGTCCTTACTTGAATAACCGTGAATTCCACTTCATCGGTTACACTGATCTCCCTGTCAACATCCAGCACTTCATTAAAATGAAAAAACAGCCTAGCATCCCGATCAACACATCGGATGAATCCAAAGCCGTCTTTCAGAGCCGCGATGACGCCCTGCTCACGCCTTTCGCCAGACACTGTAAATGATTCGGGCAATAACGATATTTCGGTGGCTCTTTTCAATTGATCTCTCGTGTCCGTAGCGATGCGAAATTGAACCCAATCTCCGTGCCTATTATATTTCAAGATAGTATTGCATTAGAGGATTAATATTATAAATATATTACAAGTGTTAATTCGTGCAATGCGGTGATTCTGACCTTAATGTGAAGTCTCCCTTCTGATCCTTATCTCCGAAAGGCACTTCGATTTCAGAGTGATCAGCTGCTCTGTAACGAATACGACCTGGCAATGGATCACTTTGATGACGTGCAGCAGTTCCTCGTTCCAATGGTTTTAGTACTTGTCCTTTAACCACTTCATTACTGACTTCTTCGAAGATGATAGAACCAGGGGGCAGTTTGGTAATATTACACGCCACTTCTTTTCTCTGAATGAAAATAAGAATATTGTGTTACAAGAGTATTGTGTATCAAAGCTTAAACTATGAATTTGAAAGGTAAGATAAAAATGTTAAATGTTCGTTAATAAATAAACTTGACGTGGTGTTGTCGATAAGCTTTGAATTCCTTTTACTTACGTTTCTTGTCTGTATTATGAACTCGACATCGTCTCCGAGTCTCAGTTCCTCTTTCATTGATTTAGCTTCGCTAAAGTGGAAGAAAATCTCCTTAACAACGTCGGCACGCTCGATGAAACCAAAGTTTTCTTTCATCGAGCACACCACTCCACGATAACGTACGGGATGTGCTGGATTTTCGAGTCTTACGTGACAAGCACCTAAATTCCCACTAGAACAGGTGATTTATTTATACGATTATTCTATTAAATTATTATTGATACAATTTGATAGAATTATGTATATATATTATGATATATATATTAATTATTTACCGCTGGTTTGTTGCTATTTGAAATGACACCTTATCTCCAGCATGCAAAGTGACGTTTCCTTCGACATCGTCTTTGGTATAAGGTAGAAAGAAACACTCGCCTCTGTTCTCGTAGCTAATTCGCCCTTGGGAATCTCCACTAGCGTGTAGCTCCGTAGTTACGTTACCGGTAACCCTCTCTTCGCTCAGTACCTACACTCATTGTATGATGATAGTGAACACGTGGACCACGCGTAATATATCCAGAGGCTGTTGTCATTTAATAGATCACAAAGCGCATACTTACCACCTCTGGTGCGATCTTACTAACGATACTGGCAATGGGCTTTCCGGTTCGACGGTCGTAGGTCATCTCAAATTCCACGGGGTCACCAATTTTTAAATGTTCTATATTGCCACTAAATTGGCTGAAGTGAAAGAACAGTCTCGCCTGTCTTTCGCAGCATTGAATGAATCCGTAAGAGTGCTGAAAAAGAAATTTTGTTCATTGATTTTATTACTTTTTAACAAGGGTAGCTATACTATACAAGAAGAAACTGGAAAGGACGTGGGTATCGATGACTCGAAGAATGACTAAAACTCACCAATAATTTCTCAATAATGCCGGTTTCACGCGTTCCTTGATTGTTCGATTGATCCTGATAGGAGGAATTATTGGTCGCCGGTTCACCCGTGTAGCCGACACCACCTTCCATTCCCGTAAAGGTACCAATTGGAAATCGAGCTGCTCCGTTACGCGGTGATGTTTGTGTACCGGGATAACTGCCGTAGGGAGTAGTGGAGTTTTTGCCACACTTTGGAGGAGAGTCCATGAAGTGATCTCCGCTGTAGCTGGTGCCATTTCGATAATTAGTGGCCGATTGATGAGATCCTCCTACAACCTTGGGGGTTGGTATAGCCATGGACTTGTAGTCAAGTATTGCTGGGTCAGAGTTCATGATTGGCGGCTGGAACGTTTTCCACTGAGGATTGTTGGACATCGTTTCGAATTTGCGCTGTTTAATTTATAAGTTTTTTTTTCTTTTTCTTCCTTTTCGTCGTCTTCTTCTTTAATTCTTGTTCGTCGAAACAATTAGATAATTCCTTTTAACTTCGCTTATGCTTCTTCGCAATATATATACTTACATTTAGAAATTTTAGTCTTTTCAATTATTTAAGTGTTAACATAGATATCACAGAATGGTTCTTGGTACCTTATATCTTCGTTTACTATTACAACGTTACGAGAACTTAGTGAGGAGGGAGAAAGGCTCTTTGAAATGCTGCAGAAATGCAGACTCTTTTTTTCTTTCTTTCAAGTTTTTGTGTTGTGACCAGCAAGTGGGAAGGAAGGTGATAAAAGTATTTTGATAAGTATCGTGAATTATTATCGAAAAGCACCAGGGCTGCTCTGGGCGAACTTGGCACTCTCCGAATGTGGATGCGTGTGTCCCATCAACCGAGCGAAGCAGCACAATCTCAGCCGCAATCACAATCACGCTCACTTATGCGGTGTACCTAACTCCTTCTCGTGAAGTGTGTCGCGTACACAATATAAAAACGAACGATGCGGTTAATATCGGTATTACGAATCAATATGTGTAGAAAATTCTTAGCACATCATATACCATCAATACTTTCCATACGCGTATGCATTAATAATATCGTAACAACTGTTTGATAATTACTCAATTTAGCGTGTCCGAGAACAACCGTGTTTTTTTCTTAAACATCAGTCATCCTTTATAAAAGGAATAAATCAAAAACATTGGAGATTTAAAGGATAAGTGTTGGCTTGAAAATCCTCAGATGTCTTCAATGCGTGCTGAGTGTGGTTGTGTCGTTCCAATAATCCTATATTATCGTTTTCTTCTTCAGCTTTTAAATGTGGAATTTACAGTGAGCGTTGGTTTCAAAAATGTCCTAAACTAACAATTACACAAGCTGAAATCAAAAAAATATATATTTAATTATTACATGAACGTTATATCATATTCATAATAATTGCCTTTAATATTACAAGCTTTGTTATCAATAATGAATCTTTTGACTGTTATAATAATGTGTATATTGGAATTGGTTTATTTAAATTTTTTAATCAACCAATGACTTATAAAGTATACAAGTAATAACTGTACAAATGATAACAGTAATGATTGTCTGGTTTTTATGCATAGTATTATGCATTATAAAATTAACGATTAAAAAAATGAAATCTAACAAAGTGCAGTAAGCTATTCAAATATACTTTTTGTATGAATGTAATACATTAATATTAACCAAATAATCTTATTGACAATAAAGTAGTATATCTTTACAATTATCAAACAAGCATATTTTTTTAGTACAAGGTAATAGTATTTTGATCATATCATGAGCAGCATGCTTAGATTTCAGCCATTGTCATATATAATGAAATCTATAATAATAAATATTATAGCAATATTTTATATCATATGAAATATTATATTGCATTGTATTCACATAATGGGATATAGATTTATTATACAGAATAAAGACAAAGCAGAGTAAGTATAAAAAATTGTATTATTGCATTTCGGCTTATGGTTAAGGTTATGAGTAGTTTTACTAACATGACACTGCAACAATAACTTTTACAAAATTAGCTCTTGCATACACATTGCAATTTTATAAAAACCTCAAAATACAGCTATCATTTATTATAAATATACAAAAAATTAAGCCAAGAAATAGAAAAGATTAGGTGATAACATATGTAATTGATCATGTACTGTGTTACAGACTCAACCATCCTAATGAAATATATTTTTAAAGGCATTTTATAATGACAGTATTCAAAATAAATATGTTAGTCAATTTTAAATATTATTTAATGGCATATAACAGTTTTCAAATGAGTATAAAACAATTGAATATACATCCATTGATTTGTGAAAAAGTAATTTGTAGTATATTCAAAATTGGAAACATGTTCCAAATCATAAATAACACTTCGAGAATAACTAATTAGTACTAAAAGCAAACAATATTATTCCATAAACAACCAGTTCCAAAAAGTAGTATAGCATTTGTTCCAATTATAACCTCGAAGTGTAAAAATGGTAATTAATAAAAATAGTGAAAGATGAATATTAAAGCAAAGTTAATATAGTCTATTTGATATAAAATCATATTCTGTTAATATGTATTAGACACAACAAGAATGAGGCCATACAGGTGAACCATGGCTAACTGTACTATATCAAAGTCACATGCTAAGAAGAGTTTCTTGGAAGCCATCCTTAGGTCACACGCTATCACACAATACATTTATTATTTTCCACAATAAAGCTCCAAAAGCAATCGACTGACAGTTTGACATTGACTTCATAAAGCATGACACCTACTGTTTTGCTAAGATGTTTTCCATTTGCAGTACGTTACAGGTACCAAGGTAAATGAAGTAAAAAAAATATCTTAAATATCATTCGAATACAATAAAATCCAATGTCGTCGATTATACAAAAATTGGAGACTTTTGATATGTAAAATTGGACCACTTAATGCCAAGTATACAAAATGCCAGAAAATTCTTGAAATACATTCCAAAGCGTGTAGATGGTAACTTAAAGAAAAAATAAAAGAAAACATGCAATATAACAGAGTTCACGAAGGATAGGCAGAAAGATACATTCGAAATATAGCCGCGAGGTATTCTACATGGTACGGCAGTTAGGAGGATCTAATTTTTTTATGAGATAGCTCTTTTAATTGGAAAGCTTAACTGTTAGCACTCTATTTCTACATGACGAAATAGTACATCGTGAACTCGTACGATCCGCATCCCTCTAATGATACATAATTCATTACAAAGCTCGCAATCGTACAGCATTATAAACTTTTAGAAAACTCACCACGACACAGCACAGCACTGACGACATGCCGCCATGTTGAATGTCAACATTCAGCATTCGCATACAAAACAAGAGCAACTGCGGCAAGATTTCTGTTCACAGCCTTCTTGAGATATCACGGGTGTACAAATTATTTTCAATAAATTCCTCAAAAGTTACAATACTCAAAGTTTGTTCAAGAATGCGATATTAAAGAAATTATAAATGCACAGAAATATCATAATAACGTGTATAACGCAACAGAAAAAATTGTTGATATTGTTTATAATACAAAATAATATACATAAAATAACGGCGAAATGTCCAAGTCGGTTTGGTCCAAATTAATTTTGTGCGCGTTCGTAAAGTCGAATTTTGTCGTTATCGTTTCGCTCATTTCCTCTTTGGGTGATTTCCGGTTTTTAATTTTATCTCAGAACTTAGATTGTGACACCAAGATGATACTGATAACAGACCCTGAACGCCGACATTTGAAACTCAATGTATGTGACACATGCAGAACTGGTGATCTACGATAAAGTATGATCTTGAAAAGTAGGTTCTTGAAATGAATATTAATGTCAACCTTTTTTTAATAAAACCAATGACTCTACTTTCAATCGATGTCATCATCAAATTTGTCAATAATTTTTCATGACTGTGGACCACTGTGGACCATACGGGTTGTCAGCGTCGTCATCCACGAGTACCCATCGTAACATTATATTAGAAAAAGTCTATGTTCCCAAATTTTGGAAACTATTAGATTTTTTTTATCCAGGCAACACTATGACCCAAAATTGTGCCAAAGATGAAACTTCTTCCGTTTATTCCCGAGTTAAAATAAAATTGTTGAATTCCGCTTCCACTTTGGGCGTCCAGGGTGACGTAACCCCTTAAACCATCATAATTTATTATACAATTCTTAAGTAACAACAACGTCGTATATATATTGTATTGAACATTTGTGCAGTGTCATATGAAATTCAAAAACGGAATATTTCTTGTAGCAAGTACAATATGCGCGAAAAAGTTCACAGAATAATATTGACAGAACAACAGTACAGAATGCCCAGGGCATCATAACAATGAAATTGCGCGACCAGTACAATATACTGGTTCACATTATTTTGTTGTCACTCTGACTAGAATTAAATTATGAACGAGTACAAGTCTCACGACGAACTAAGCACGAAGTGAATTAGACTTTTATTAAGAACATAGATGAATAATATTAGTATATAAAATAACATTCTTCCCCCTTAATAACTGGTTAAATACAATGTACAGTTTAAATTCGTTTTAATATCAATGTTGATAAGAATAAAATAATTACTGTTACGTATTCAATTTTGGTGATGGTTCACTATTTGATGCTCTGTTGTGTACACCTAAATAAGCCAATCGACGCCAACGTAGATCATCTGGATCTGGAGTGGATGGAGCTGTTACGCATTCAAGGCTCAATTGCAGGGCTTTTCTTAACTCATCATCCTCATCGGCAGATTCTGATGCATTGGGTATGTGTGGATTTTGTTCATCAGTATCTAGATCCAATCTCAGTTTAAGAGACTTGCCAATATCATCACTACCATCCTGCAAGCTCAGCTGTAAAGCTCTTTGCAATTCTGCATCCTCATCATCATCCTCAGGATCACGACCTTCTACTTTTATAGGTATTATGCGTTCTCGAGGCCTCTCCATCACTGGATCTGTATTAGTTCTTGTGATGTTACTTCTTGATAATGTATTTTGAGTATGAGACGGCCCTGGTATGGATGAACTTGCCAAACTGTTGGCTGAATATGGAACTTGGACCTGTCCAAAAGCCATTGCAGTTTTGAGGATTTTTGCTTCTTCTTCATCGTTAGTACCCAATCGATATCCTGTATAAATGGGTTTTGCTGCAGTTTCAGCATTTGACTTGGCTTTCAGTGTTGTTACTATGGGATTGCGCAGAAGTACATCATCAGCAGGGCATTGTGGAAATGTGCCAATGACAACAAAGATTGAGTAGCCTAAAAATATTATCTTTTTGTATGAATACAGTACGTACTAAAAGTGCATTTGACATACCTTCTTGTAGCAACTGAGCCAAGTACATAGCAAGGTATGTATCTGATATAAGCTGGGGCCCACTCAGCATTGAATTTAAATTGAACCACTGATGTCCCAGTTTCCGTATAGTAAACCAATGCCCTTTGTAATTACAGATATATGCATTCATTTGTCTAAAAGCAAAGTACAATTATTTTGTAAAATGTAGTCAGGCAAAAATATTAAAAAACTTTCGATCTCAATACAGATCATGGCATGCTTCTTGAAACAATTATTACGTAATAACCTACGAAGGATCTTTTTGAGCCATCAGTGCTGTGGGTTCAGTGCTGTTGTATGGTATAAGCTCAAGGCCCCAAACTTTTAATGCACTGCTAATAACTTGTACTGAAAAGTATCCACTGTCATCCATATTACCAGATGGTTGCTAAACACAAAAATGCAACCATTTATTGATGATAGGAGTCGCACTGTTAAGTCTAATCATTTGTTAATAGAAATATGTGCCAAAGCAGTTTCCACCTCTAAGAATAGCTTGTAATCTTCACTGTCAATTCCACTTTCTGCCATTCTAATACGTTCTTCCTCATCCATTTGGTGAGCAAGATTAGCAAGATCCACTGCATTAAAATAAGGCCCCTGGAGGAGAGCATTTAAGCAATGCTGAGCACATAAATATCCTTCTTGCTGTAACCAAAGTGACTTCTGTCATAATCCCAACCAACCTACTTAATAAGAATCACTACCTGCACTAAGTGAAGCATATTCTTACCTTCTCATGAAATACGCACTCCATTGTGAATGAAACTTCGAAAAGAATTAAAAGGAATAAAAACTATCCAACGATTAATAATCACCGAAATGAAACTTCTGCGACCAAACGTCATCCACAAAAATATTTGTTGCTTGTAGCCTTAGATGCACAATTAATATGTAGAGAGTGAACAGTAGGTAGATTTGTTTACACGGAAGAACAACGTGAATGTGAGTAAGTTTCATTGGTTTTTGGAACAAGTTGATCTCGTATTAATCTGTCCAAATATTTTATAGGTAAACAATGTTTAACTGGTTTTTAGTGCCGACGAGAAATGTGAGTCAAGATTTATATCACTGCACTCTATGACTACGTTTACACCACGGTCTTTATCGGTTTTGTTAATACTCATCTAAAGGAATTGACCAATCCCGAATATTTCTAACAAGTAGAAATGTCTACGATTTGTTAATTCCTTATCTTTTTAAGCAAAGAATCCAGACGAAATTTCAAGATGGCAAACAACTCCGAATTTCATCACCAATTACCACATCATTAGATTGAGACGTAGACAGTGTTTTTTTGAACAAGTTTCATCTTTTGCGCGGTATTTATTTCACGTTAGAATTCATAGCTTTCAAATTGATAATTAAATATCGAATTTGACTTGCATTAGGATCGAATTCAAAAAACGATATGGTTTTGTTGGGTGTTCGAATTAAATACTTGCCGTACACCCTAATTAATTGTTGCGCAGATAATAATTTTAAATTTGTATTTCTGTTGATCTAAACAGACCTGTAGACGAATAGTGCCACGTGCGTATTTGTATCGCATATTTACTATTTTGTATTTATATTGTATGATAGTACACTACGAACCATTTGCATACAAGTTATTCTATCATTACTGATGATATACGTCATTTGCTAAGATGAAAGGTAATATTTAAATATCTTTAAGAATAAATAATGAAAATAATAAGTTATGGATCCATACGAGTACTACACTATTCTTGAGTGCTCCAAAACAGCCTCAGTGGAAGAAATCAGACGAGCATATCATAAGCTCGCACTGCAATTTCATCCTGATAAGATAATTAATGGAGAAGTGAGTACAGAAAAGTTTCAACAGATTGAAGAAGCTTGGAGGATTTTAAAGGACAGCGAATCCAAAGCGGAGTACGATGCAGAATGCAGGCAGGCAGAATTAGAGAGGGAGAATATTCTTGTATATTCAAGGATAACATCAAAAGAATTGAATGTCACAGAAGATAAAGAGTTCATGACTTATCAGTGCAGGTGTGGAAGTAATTATGTAGTACATAAGGAAGACTTAGAAGAGAAAAACAATGAGCTTCATATTCCTTGTCAGGAGTGCACTTTTGTCATCATTATTGAGACATAATTGCTTAATATAATGCTTCCTTATATCGTTATAATCCTTGTACAAAATATTATAAGCTAAACATGAAACTTCCATCGAATTGACTGTATAATTCTGAAAATTAAACGGAACATCGTTTAAAATAAATAAAAGGAGTGAAGAAAAGTTAAAATATTATTAAAAATGCGCTAAGGATTTTATTGAATTAATTCGATTCTTATGGATTACTTGGATCCTCAGAGAAAAGCAGTAATGCCAAAGAAACGCAGAGAATATAAAATGCAGCAACATTTTCTATTTCTTATAAAAAAAATGATACAACAGATAACACATTCTTATAATATAAACTATTGAGCAATATACAAATAAAACACGATCCTTAGAATGGCCATGGTCCAATAAAGAAAGATGCATTTACAGGGATTACGTCCCGGCAATGTTACACGCATGATCCAAGAGTATCCATTAGCGCACCATGATAATAATTATAACAATGCCGACAAATATTCCCATTGATCGCTGTCAATAGGCAGTATCAGTTTTATTTGAATCGACATCCTTAATTAATCGTCGAGTCAGGATAATCTATACGTGGTTAAACGTAAAACTTGTTAGGAGAACGAGCTGCGTGTTGTATTGCACAAAAACTAATTAACGCAACTTTCATTATTGTGCTACGGGGAACCAGATCTTTTTATTTTTTATATATATATATACGGATCTTAAAAACCAATGATTATCGCTTGATCGACGCTACAGATTCCCAATTCAGCTTTGATCAATCCAAAAAATGATAAGCAATTATTGATATCGACTCAACAGTTAGTTCACTTTGATTTTTCATTGTGTGAAACTTTTTACAATAGTTGCCTAATTACAACATGAATTTATAAATAAGGGGAATTACACAAGGACAGTCCTCCACGAGAGTAACGTCGTGACTCCCGAAGAATACATATCACATGCACAATGCAGTTCGGATATGCCTAATGTCGCATAAACTATTACATTACAAAGTACAATGCAAAATACTAGTAGGCTATATACACCTTTACTCAATGTATGAGGGTCATTATTATTAATTACAATTAGAAGTAATGAACGGATGTCGTTTGGTTCCGTAGGAGATTTGTTTCAATGATAATTATTGTGTCTCTTCTTTAATTTCCTTCGAGTGATTAATGCTAAAAAAAAGGAAAGAATTGAAGTAAAGACGTTCGCGAACCATCATTGCTGGGAGATAATAAAATATACAAATTAATTAAAAGTATTTATCGCAATAAGCTGAATGCATTGCACGAGATTGTTCAATTAAAGAATTCGATACTTCAGGATACTGCGTAGCAGGTCGTCATGCATTGGCTTATCATTCCCAGTAAATACAATGTTACATGTAACGCTACACATTCCAACTAGCATGTGCATTATTTGTAATATTGTGTTTGCTGGGTATACATTACGACATACTTCGTTTACCTGCCTGTCGAGAGACGCAATACTTTACGTTGTATAAATGATACAAGAGTAAATTTTTAACTGATAAACATTAAGTAATCCTTATATTCTGTAAATTTCACGACTAAAATTAATTAAACGCTACAATTTAATTATACCTTTCGAATTGCCCCGTCGCTGATTTTCTCACTTAATTACATGTTTTTCTCTCTTCCTTTGTAAAGATCATTTTTGAGTTCTGGGAAATAGGCACAAATTTCGGTAAATGCTTGAACTATATGCACCCTCGTGTGATTTCACAAAAAAGCCACGAGTTACCTCCTGAATGAGCACAATATCTTTTACATTTGTACACTCTTTCCTCTTTTTTCTGTTTTGCAAATGTAGAAATACAAAAAGTGGTATTCTTATAGGTTTTTAACTGTTACATGATGATTTGTGGTGATATATACAGTATATAAACAAAGGGACAAAAGAGTGTTGCACCTGGTTCCTTTGATTGTCACTGGTATTGTTAACGCAGTTGGATGTAACTCTGAGCTATATACTGTATGCAGTTCAAGACACTTTTTAAATGATTACTATTGAATTCCTATCGATGGACACTGGACTATGGCACGTAAGAATGCTCCATGTATGACATCTTTCCTGTACACAATAACAGTGAAATTAACAGTATTATTATTATTAATAACAAATGCCGGTAGGGATCGTATATAGAAATTGAAAGATGCAAGGCAAAATAATATAAACTAATATTGATTATACCAATTGGAAATTAAATCTGTTATACTTATTTGATACATCGAAAGCCTTGTGGCTGATAATAAAAATATTTTTATTAGTAACGCTATACCATTATGACCAGGAACTAAGCGCTCTAATATATAATCAACATTGTGCTCACCCAATAAAAGTTGCTGCATTACAATGTTTCTTTTTAAAATGTTATCGGCTTTGGTAGGCACATAATATGTTATGATTTTATGCTTGAATATGAGAATAGTAAACCAACTGTTTTCACCTTGATTGCAGTATCTACAAAATTTTTGTGTAGAATGTGTGTTTATAATGTGAGATATCAACGGTGTTGTTGGACTACGCTATTGAATATTATGGACAATGTATGAACCGACTAATTAATACAAAAGAGCACATGATTCAGCACGACAATGATAGTTCTGATAACATAGTCTGAAGTGATGAGTTTCCAGAACGATTAGTGCAGTGTTTAGATATGATATATATTGTACAGTATCCCTTCATAAATTCCTAGCACGAAATGAAAAGTATATAACAAATGATTCATGGCAAATTTCTATAAAAAATCGAGCCAGATGTGAAGAATCGTTTCTTCGATGTCACATTAATAATCATAGGCCGGATTTATGCGACAATACCATTTCTCGACATGCATTCTCTCTTAATCTTTTTTTCCCAACGAAAATAGTAATTCTGCTCCTTGCAAATTATTAAAATTCTACCGAAAGAACGTCGGCAATAAATGATTTAATATTTGGCAATAATTCATACCTATGTCCCATTTGTGTATTAATTTAACAGAAATAAATAGTACATTCATAAAAATAATGAAAACGAAACTTGTAATTCAAAAAATAATAATGCCCTAATAATTCATTCGTGATTTCTTTTTTTTTCGTCTTTACTACGCTTGAACAGCTTAACAATTTTTATTTAAACGCACACTGTCGCTGATTATCTGATACGGTGCAACTCGATTATGTTCGTTACTCTTGATAGCACGAATGTATCAAGCCGGAGTCATGTCGCCATATACAATATTCCTCAGCTTTTATCTTGCTGTATGATTTTACATAAACATATGAATCCTAGACGAACCTCACGGCTAATGGTCTGCGATTATAAAGCATCAAATATTTCCTGCTCACATAGATCTCTTTAGTCAATAACAAATTAAAGAAAAGGTATAACATAAAAGAAAGTATAAAATACTTATAATATGATTTACAATTCAAGTTTTTACAGCTTTCATTAAAACAATGCAGGAACTAATTTACTATATTGTGTCCCAGTCGTAATTGTTTGTACGCTAGATAAAACTATACTCTACTTGATTCTACGATTTTTCATCAAAAAATACAGTTCTTTTTATTACCCCATAGAATTTCAGCAATCTCCATTACGTTATACGATGGGCAACTAACATTCTATACGACCATTACTAAGAATAAAAATTATTAAACGTTGCTATCATCCAAAAGAATATGGTAATAGGGCGGAAATAATTTGTACAAGGAAACATGACTTCCGATTGAATTCAATGATTGAGTTACCTGGATGATCAGAATCAAAAAAGTAAGGATTATTTCAGTTTCAGTCTCGAACAGCTCAAGGGAACAAAGATTCTACAAAATTGACAGAAGCGACCCCCCCCCGTCCTCTAGGAAGAAAAAGATGTTACTTCACAAGAACATCGCTAACAGTGATAAAAAAATGTCGACCTCTGCTCTCGTCAAAGTGCTCCAAGATCATTGAACTCTATTTTCTTGAATTTCTGTTCGATTAGATTTTATAATGAGCATAGGAGTACCGAAACGAGGCATCTTCACTTTGGATTCCGACAGCACAGTAAGTACGTCCTTTGCATTTGTTAAATTTAATTATTTAACAAATGCTCTACTTAAACGCCCATACGAACTGCGACATTATAATGTTCGCGAGAAATTGCATCATCTATAATACTAACGATATCGTCGAATCGAGTAACAGCGCGATAATTCAGTAATTAAACTGATAAGCTCCTTATTCACCATAGTTTGTTTCGAGTCTTTTGAATCTCATATTTGTACACCGCAATAGGTACATCCCATAGCTAATATAATTAATGCCATCGTCATCAGACTCCTCATCTTCGGAGATCGCGAGCGGCACATGACATTCCCACTGTCGCGTTCCTTGGTCTCTCGGAATTTCTTTTTCACATGCAGTCTTATCACAATCACACCATGTAATACATGAAACATTGTACAGTAGATTGGTTACGCTACCTAATTAGAGTATGTACAGAAGTCACATAGTGGAGCGGTCCCACCCACAAGAAGATAGACTATTTCACTTCGACGTCGAAGTCGAGCACCAGGAGTTTAGTCTCCTCGGTACCATTGCGACTGCCCACCGCGCACACTAGCTTCGTGTCGCTTGCACGAATTCTCCACACGACACCTCCGCTTCCACCACTTTCCAGAGCCACTAGGTTCCTTATAAAGTCACCTAGAATAAGATCATGAATTATAAAAAATATTTTGTGTCAGATGATACAAGGATCCCCTTATAGCAGTATGTCAATAGAATGGAAAAGAAATATATTAATATGTATAACAAGAATACTAACCGGTTTTTACATCCCATAATTTGACGGTACCATCGTCGGACGAGGTAATTACAAAATGGCTGTTGAATTGCAGACAAGTTACTGCCGATTGATGTTTATTAGGACCGGAAAGTGTTTGTAGACAGTGACCGCTGACAATATCCCAGACTTTGACAGTCGAATCCGCGTTACCAGATACCAAAATATTATTACGCAGTTCCATTCCCGACGTCAGAGACTGATGACCCATCAGGGTGTGCCGACAAGCCCCAGTCTCCACCTCCCAGACCCTTATACTTGTATCCAAGGATCCACTCACCACATGAACACCATCAAACTGACAAGAAATTCGTAAAATTCACATTACTCTCCTACAGAATGTAATTCTTTTGAAAGATCGTCGCATACTTACTTGAAGAGAATAAACGCGATTCGTGTGTCCCTGTAACGTATGAAGACATTCTTCCCGTTCAGGATTCCATACTTTGACCATGTAATCATAAGCTCCACTGACCACTAGCTTCCCATCATACTGCACGCACCTTACTGCTGCCAAATGTCCTACTAGCACGTGTAAACATTCACCAGTGTCCACTTGCCATACTCGCAGCGTGGCATCCCTGCTACCACTGACGACCTTATTTCCATACAAGTGCATACACCTCACTGTCGACGTATGTCCATATAGGGTGTGAATGCATTGGCCAGTCTCTGCATTCCACACTTTTAAAGTACGGTCGGTACTACCACTGATCACTGTTGTGCCAGACATCTGCGAGGACCAAACACCACCCGTGTGACCGACCAATGTTCTCAAGCACTGTAACATTATTCATAAGGATAGAATAATCATGGAGAATTCTGAGACGTGGTAACAGACTGTCGAGCGAACAAGATACTTGAAAGTCTGTCAATAGCATGTAACAGGATAGAGGATCCTTTTTTTTTGTACTTACCTTCCCCGTAACCGCCGACCATACTTTTAAAGTATTGTCATCCGATCCACTGACTATCCGGTTACCGGAGAACTGAAGGCAAGTGATAACGTGGTCATCGTGACCCTTAAGAACTTTCGGTGGTCGAATTGGCTTTGTTCTCCAATTCATTTTAATATTATGCTGCCGCATGTATGCCTGCTTCCAGGGTGACGAACAATTGCCGGAATTTCGACAGTTCTTACGCTTCGACAATGGCAAGTCCTTCAGGTCGTCTATACCCGCGGCTCTGCACTTTTCTTTCCAAAGTAAATTGTCGTCCGCGAGGAACCGCCAATTCCGACATGTCTGTGCCGCGCGTAAAAGGTCACGAGGCTCTAGGAAGGCTAAAACCGATAAGGCAAGTTCCTTGGGAAGTAAGGAAATGAAGTCCCTTTGAAACTGGGGTTCTATCACTTGCATCATGTGGCGCACTTGCGTAGGTTCGCACCGTTCTATTAATTCGTCTATAGCCAACATCCTTTCTGCATTTGACCATCGCTACAACAAGTGGATAATTATTCGTAGATTTACTTTGACATTAGGAGTTTAATTACAATGAAATATTTATGACCCTTTTAATATTATTCATCAAGACTGAACATACCTGAAATTGTAATAACCAACTACTCATTTCAGGCGGCGGATTATCCCTTGTTGGTATAACGCATCTTACATGCTTTCCCTTATAGTCCAACTTTTTAACAATCCTGTCACAGAGAAATAACAAAATATATACGCATGTGTTTCAAGTATTGCAAAAACAAACTATGGATAAATCGTATAATTTTCTAGTTATACATTTATTATAGTCAATTTCTAGCGAACTAAAATATACTTACGTATGAGTCTTATCCTCTGGATTAAGCTTTTTGCAAGGTAAACTGGATTCCGTTTCGCTTTTGCGTTTCCTCTGTGGCTGTACGACGTCCAGGGGAACACAAGTATGTAAAATGGGACTCTGAACTCGCTGTGGTAATGGCGGTTGGAGGTCTAACACTGGGGAGTGACTGTCGCTACCGTCATTTTCTTCCCCGCACTCGGCATCACAGAATAAACCAGCATCACTAACCTATTTTATCAGCAGCAAACGATAGAATGTAGAGATTGTATCAAGGATTTCCTCCTTCTTAATACATTGTTACATTTGTATTAGTTTAAATGCCAAATTTAACTATCTAAACAGTGCAATCATGTTCACGTTAAATTTACCTCGCTTTCCTCCTCACTACTATCATCCTCGTCTTCTTCAGCTTCTTCTCCGTAATCTTCCGATTCTCCGTCTTGTGGCAATGCTGAATGCATGGGATCCAATGAACTTGGTCCTGGTACACCATCTACACCTTCAATTGGGCTAGGACTTGTTCCTCCTGGCTTCTCTCCACTTATCCCTTTAGTGGATGAGGAAGGGACGGACATTACTGGCCTAAGTTGCACGTCCTATGTTATCTGCAAAGGAGGAAATAGTGGCTATTTATTACAATTTAATAGTGATTACGTCTGTCTATACAAATTTTGGAACAATACTGAGTAGAAATTATTAAATTAAAATATCACCATTGACAAATTTCTCATTGTCTATATAATACAATTAACTGTTAAGTTCTATTGGAGCATTCTTCATTACTAATATAAGTTTATAAGTAAGGAAGTATTTTTTTTAAGATTTTACAATGTTAAGAATCAGATTACTAAAACTTTTTATTCACTGTATATACTTCTATTAAAATTATCAACTTCATGCATAATACACACAGAAAAATTAACTTGCAAATATACATATCAGATCACTTTATACTTATAGAAACAATACCATGTATTGTAATTGAACTACAGAAAAGTAATAAATAACTAAGTCTGTTTGCAAATAATTTTTCTCCATAAACACAAGATCCTCCCTGTTCGTGTGATTGTTAAGAACATCTCAATGATAACAAAATAAGTATCCAGAATTAATAATCAATTGTGATAAATGCAAACATAGTATCCCACTGTGTCTTAGACCCATCCAAAGCCACAGATAAAGAGTTGCACAAATGAAAATAATATTAAGGATTAAAGAAAGATTAAATAATTTCAAACAAAACGATCAATTATACAGTGTTGCAAGTGCATTAGCTTCAAAAAGAGTACTGAATAATGAGAACACAGCACCTACAAAACACACCCTTTTGATTTCGTAATTCGCAATAATATCGCGCAGCACACCCGATCAGGTGGGTATGCTATATACGACAAATTGAATTTCACCGAAACCCTAACCTTGAAAATCGACCGACTGCACTTGCTATTTCGGACATAGCCTATAATAGGTTTACAACAAAGGACCGGTGAGCCACACCCCATACTGATGCACTAGACGATACGATAATGGAACGTAAATTCGTAGGAGATAAAACAAATAGTATAAAACAATTTGTACTTGGTCGAATGATTTTCTTCTCTGCCTTCCTTGGCGTAAATCCAGTGCCCCGAAGACCCAGCTATATACGGAGAACCAATTAACTTTCTATCAACTCCGCGTGGCATGCATTTCTCGTGTGTCGGAGTTTTTAATTTGATTGCAGTAAGACAAAGATAATTTTGTCAAAAGATTAGGCCTGCACGAATGAGCAAACAAAAACAAGAGACAAGTATAAACACAGCAAAAGATCCATCGGCAGCCCGAGGTTGTTCTCTCCGGACTCCGTGGTTTGTTGGGAGCTCGTGTGCACATGCGTTCACCAGATAGCAAGGTGCATCCCCAAGAAGTATATGCTAACTCAGGCTATCTTTACAATTTTCATTTGGTAAGCAGATATTGCACAAACTTTTATCAGCAATAATTGTGAATGCACACGTTACAGGATTATGATTTGTAAAATATTAAACAAAAATGCATGTACAGCAACAAACAACCTGCATATTGTTTTGCACGTTACGAGTACATAAAGTTCCATTTTTATTTTTTTTATTTGAAAATGGATTCTTATAAATTAACTTTTCTTATGCAATCATAAATAGATTCGATTAAACGTCAATGAAATAATTGTATAATTTATCTTAGATTAATAAAGAAACTTTTTAAATTATTTTTCGGAAATGAGTAATTGTGCATGCCTGTGAACGAGACTTTAGTTAGTCCGATTGGTCCTATTGCACATCGCGTGGACTTATGTCAGCATTCTCTGGTTGAAACTTCGGATAAAAATATGTCATCTATGACGTCAAAAGTTAAATTTTGAAGGTTACAATTTGACAGCGCCAGTAAAAGTGTATTAGCTGTTTCCGACGCGAATCATTCTACATGTCAATATATTTTTATAATTGTGTAAAGTGTGACTTGTAACATTACTTCGGATGGACCTATAAGTGTTTCACCGTTGTAGAATTTTTCTATAAAACTACCTTCTGTACTCGCAGTAGAAGGTTAGGGAGGAGTCTTTTGACAATAAGATGGCAGCGTTAACAACATTGCAGGTAAATTTATACCAGCGTGATAATCCATTAAGGAATGTAATTGATAAAAGGTCAATATTAAAATTTACAGAAAGCTATAGATTTGGTAACCAAAGCGACTGAAGAAGACCGTAACAAAAACTATGAGGAAGCTTTGAAACTTTATCAACATGCTGTGGAATACTTCCTGCATTCCATGAAGTGTGCGTATACCGATATCCGAGTATTTGATGATATCATAAAGTAAAAGTAAAGCATCTCATTAAAAATCTATTGGGACTTATGTTACGTTAATCTAGATGAGGCCCAAGGAGAGAGAGCAAAGGAAAGTATAAGATCGAAATGTATGCAGTACTTGGATAGAGCTGAAAAGCTGAAGGAGTACTTAAAGAAGGGTAAAAAGAAACCGGTAAAAGCAGGAGAAAGTGAATCTAAGAGTGATGATAAAAAAAGTGATAGTGGGGATAGCGACAGTGACAATGATCCGGAGAAGAAGAAACTACAAAGCAAATTAGAAGGAGCTATTGTCATTGAGAAACCAAAAGTTAAATGGAGCGATGTTGCTGGATTGGATGGGGCTAAGGAAGCATTGAAAGAAGCCGTGATCTTACCTATTCGTTTTCCTCACCTTTTCACAGGAAAACGTATTCCCTGGAAGGGTATTCTGCTTTTTGGAGTAAGTTTCTATTAATAGTCATTGAAAATAATAAATGTAACACCAAAGTCATTTATTAACTTTTCCATAATATCACTAATGGCTAATTTTTTTAAATGAACATTATAGCCACCAGGTACTGGTAAATCTTACCTAGCAAAAGCAGTCGCTACGGAAGCGAACAATTCCACATTTTTCTCGGTGTCATCGTCTGATTTGGTAAGCAAGTGGCTAGGTGAATCAGAAAAACTTGTGAAGAATTTATTCGAATTAGCTCGTCAGCATAAACCAAGCATAATATTCATTGATGAAGTAGATTCTCTTTGCTCATCGCGTTCTGACAATGAATCGGAATCTGCAAGGAGAATAAAAACAGAATTCTTAGTTCAAATGCAAGGTGAGCTCGTAACGTACATTGAAACAAATTCTACATTAAATAAGACTGTCTGATAAGTTCGTAATGAAGAATATGATAAGACATATAGTATCAGAATAAATAGTTTCATAAACTTTCAGGCGTGGGTACTGATAACGAGGGTATTCTGGTACTGGGAGCTACTAACATCCCCTGGGTATTGGATTCTGCCATTAGAAGAAGATTCGAAAAGCGAATCTACATCCCCCTACCTGAAGAACATGCTCGCGTAATTATGTTCAAGCTTCATCTGGGCAATACTGCTCATTGCTTGACAGAAGACGATTTTAAAGAATTAGCTGCATCCACCGAAGGCTATTCTGGGGCTGATATAAGTATCATAGTACGTGATGCCTTGATGCAGCCGGTTAGACAAGTTCAAACTGCCACTCACTTCAAAAAAGTGAGAGGACCCTCACCAAAGGATCCAAACGTAATCGTAGATGATCTACTTACCCCATGCTCACCAGGGTCTCCAGGAGCTATCGAGATGACTTGGATGGATGTTGACGGGGATAAACTCTTTGAACCACCAGTTACCATGGTAAATTAATTCAATAATCTCAAACTTTTTCTATAGTTTAGTATTTAACTTAATTCAAAAATATGCTGTATAAAGATCATCGAAATTGGATCTGCGGTAATATTTGAATTTTTATCAATCGCGCGCGTTGCCGTTTTTAATTACAGAAAGACATGAGGAAGTCTCTAGCTACTACGCGTCCAACTGTAAATGAGGACGATATGGCAAAGTTAGAGAAGTTTAAGGAAGATTTCGGTCAGGAGGGTTGATCTTGATTTGCTACAGCAAAAAATAAGTAATAGAAGAAGAAAAAATAAATGAATTTTCCACATCCTGAAACTAAAACACAGTTATACACGCTTGCCTTATTCCTTTCTCGGATACGACTCTCTACAGTGTTTGTATAAAGTAACTTAAAACAGAATTTTCATTAATTCCTTATAAGGATGAAATGCTGCACGCTTGCAATATATTTTTCTTCAATTAAATAAGCTTTCTGCTTTATACTGGCAAGAATCATAAGATAAATCATAGAAAGATCTATATTTTCGGATAAAAAAGAAATTTAAAGTCCAAGCTTTTTAGTACGGGTTACTCTCTTTCTTTTCATTAATAGATGATGGTGTCACTTGATACAAAACAATCAAAGCTCACTGAATATGTCAAACGACCAGTAGCTGTTAAAAAAGTGCATTTCATCGTGGATAGCTTCTTCGTATAATTTTTATACATATTTCCGTTTTCCAATTTCTTTCAATCTTCTAAGGGCCTTCCAAAAAAAAATACTTAAGCTACGTCCAGCGCGTAGATAGAATTACCGGGAATGAATAACGAATAAGCAGGCTTATTACGAGTTTCACTGAAGTAAATAAAACTACGGAAACGTGTATTACGCGATGTATATGTATGTGTTATTGATAACAATACCGCTCTTATGTAAATTGTTTTTATTGTTAACTAAATAAATAACAAGCTATACACTGTAGTAAATTGGAGAATTTACAATTGACATCCAAAACAAAATAAAAGTCTGCACACTGTAAAAATATCACATTAGGGATATTTGTTCCATCAAGGAGGGCAGTGCCTTAGAAATTCAGAGTCAAAATATACCACAGTTATTGTTATGTCATCACGAAAAACCCGCACTACTTCACTTGGCAAGGTTAATAACTGGGATAACTTTCCGTGATCAATCCCATACTCTGTACCACCTAGTGCATTTCTTAATAAGTGAGTCGCCGCGTTTCCGTCCAAAGGTTTCTTCTTCAAACCTTCCTTACGTTGTAATAGCATCTCATTGATATCTGAGAGTTTCATATTTTTGCGAGGTAACCTGAGCGGACTAAGTGTTACTTTTCCGCTCATGTGTTCGCCTACCAGTCGTACGGCTTGTAATGGCGATATTAAATCCCAAAGACCGTCACTTCCAATTATTATAAATTTATCTCTAGGAGTTAACCTGTGATATTTGACCTCGGGCTTTGCCGTTAAATAAGGCGGAGTATAGTAATTTGGTGGTATGGCTGTTTCGCCCAAGAACGGTACCACCACCTGTCTCATTATGTCTTTACTCCATTTGTACCGGAAATCTCCGAGTGCACGCAGCGGTGCTAATTGACCCAAGAGACGCTCCATTTTTATGACAGTGGACTTCTCGTTAGGAGGATGCTCAGATAATATCCTCTTTACTTCATCACGATTATCGCTGTTGTGCTCAACTGTCATCATCTTTGTGGACCACCCATCACTCTCTGAAAAACATGTGTTCAATTAATATTTTTTATCTGGGGAGTGAATACAGTTAGGAATTTCGCATTTTTACCTGAGAGTACTCCTAGGACTACTTGGCAATCGCCGACACCAGCTACGTGTAAATGAGGGCCGTCAATATGAGCTATAGCTGCTACAGCACCAGACATAGCCACTGCTAGTGTTCGTGCTGCTTCTTTTTTGCTTGACTTTATCAACGCCTCTGTAGATAAGTCATTGTCTAATCTTAGGAAAGCATTCTCCAGTGCTGTTTCCATTTGAAATTCCTTTGGTGAGCCACTTTTTATAAGTTCTTTAACGAACGTTAGGAAGCTGGACCTGTACAGTTCCTTGATTTCAGCGACAAATTCAACTTTGTCATTGAACGTTTTGATCAGCTCTAGATTTCTATTTGTTTTTATGGAGTCTAAGTATTGTTGCAGTATTTCCGGAGGAAGTAAACATGCTGAGATGTAGTTGAACAGTCTTTTTGAAATGACCTGAGCACAGGCACCACCTCCATGACCATCAAACACTCCCAATAACATGCCTGTGCAGGTGAAAGTTGTATTTAAACTGTTTTTACAGATTGTCCATGTAATAGATGAGCACAGTATTTTATTTATTTAATAAAAGCATGGAATGTTTCTGTGAAGCGATATTTTGTATAACTGATACACAATAGGAGCAATATAAAATTAATACTATTAATTATTTTGGATACATATATATTTGCAATTCGTACATAGAGCAGTTAAACAATACATTGATTTTACTTTATGCACTTAAGACATACACTACAACTGAATATAAATTTACATGCAACAAACATTGAGTTTACCTTTAGTTAGAAGACATTGTGCTTCAGATCTTGTATCTTCAATAGGGTTATTAGAAGCAAGCTGATTGGAATCATAGCTCTTAATTGACCCAGGACCTTCGAAATCTTTGGTATATTCATTAGCTTGTAAAATTGACGTGACCTACAAAAAATTGATGTATCTGAATAAAAAATATTTCATATAGATATTACTTTTATTCGATACTCCAATATTAGTCTTGAATAAATATTTGATATTCTATTTCATGTTATAGCTTAAAGAAAACATAGGCTGATAATTTATGTGATCTACTTTTAAATATAAATTTACCTCTTGTGGAGTTAAACGTGGTAACGTTCTGACATGCCTAATGCCAACGTTAGTGCACCTTTTAACCAAGCGGCAGGTGCCGCCACGTAAAACCATCCTATTGTCAAAAAAGCCTGAACTTTGACGGTCAAACTTCAATAATTAATTTTCATATCGTCCGCCACTTTTCCAGCACATTTTTACATTCTCCGTAGGTTAGAAAAATGATATCAGTATCAACAATTGTTTAGTTTATCAACAATACGACGATATTGCTTGATTCCTCTTATGTCATTATGACTACGTATGAAAAAATCATCAATCAAAACGTTTATTGAATAGTAATAATTAATAAATTGACAAATCTTACCTTTTTCACAATCGGAAAGGAAAAACTACATTGATTTGTTGCCTAGTTCGGGAGATACTCCGTTCGTTCCTCAACAGACCGGTCGACAGAACCTAACGGCTAATTCTCATATATGTAAAGATTTTATTAACATGATATCTGTTTATTGCGTTTAATACGTTGTTAATGATTGATTGGCAACAGACAATTGTGCTGTTACTTTATTTTCCTCAGATAAATTCCAGTTGCAATAAATATAGATCAAACACTTCTTAACATTCCTTGACCTAATTTCATCTTTTTATGGAACACAACCGGATGCTTACAGCGCCTGTTTGTAGTCATCTATCGAACTATAATTTGAATTTCAAGTTAAGTGTAATGCCAACGGTTTGTGAAGTTAACGCTCCTTTCGCCCGGCGTTTATTTGACGAGAAGTGAATGATATTTTATAGAGAAAACTCTCTTTGTAACGCACGAAAGTATTGCCTGGTGTGGCTACAAATATTTTGTAAGTATAATAGACGATAAACAATCTGGTATGTAATTCTGCATGTTTATCTTTGCGTGATCGCTTACCTGTCATATATGAGATTTTTTTACTGTTTGGTACCCAGGATCAAACATCTTCCAGCAAAATGGTTTTCAATAAAAAAGATGCAGTAAGAACGTTTTCTCCATATAAAGTTAAAAAACTTGGACGAAGAAGACATTCTGGAACAATTGCCACATCCAGACCAAGCACTAGTGGAAGTACTACTCCGGCTGTCCATGCTGAAACTGGATCCCCAACTGCAGTCAGGGTAATCGTTCGTGTACGTCCTCACAATGAACGCGAACAGCAAGACAATTTTAGAACTGTTGTCAAAGTTATTGATGATAAAATGTTGATATTTGATCCGAAAGAAGAGGAGAATCCATTTTTTTATCGTGGTGTTGCACAGAAAGGACGAGACTTGTTGAAGAAACAAAACAAGGAGCTGCAATTTATTTTTGATCGTGTTTTTGATGAGACTGCTTCAAATACTGATATATTTGAAGGTAGCACTAAAGAGCTTATTAATGGTTTACTTGATGGGTATAATTGTTCAGTGTTTGCGTATGGTGCTACTGGTGCTGGAAAGACACATACAATGCTGGGAAAAGAGGATGATCTTGGTATAACATATCGTACAATGGCTGAACTATTTATGCAAATAAATGCTCAGAAAGATCAACGTGATTTTACACTGGGTGTGTCTTATTTAGAAATATATAATGAAAATGTACAGGACTTACTTCAGAAAGGTAACCCCTTACAAATACGCGATGATGGAAGATCTGGTATCATTGTTGCTGGACTTAAAGTGATGGCCATTCAAAGTGCAGATGAGTTATTAGCTTTGCTGGCCAAAGGGAATAAAAGTCGTACGCAACATCCCACCGACGCAAATCAAGAGAGCAGTCGTAGTCACGCTGTCTTTCAAGTTTATATTAATATAATTAATAAACTAGATGGTCAAGTGAAGCGGGTAAAATTGTCTATGATTGATTTGGCTGGGTCTGAGCGTGCATCAGCAACCGGTTGCAAAGGTGCTAGATTCAAGGAAGGTGCCAATATTAATAAATCCCTTCTGGCACTGGGTAATTGCATCAACAACTTAGCCGATGGTATAAAACATATACCTTTCAGAGATTCCAAGCTGACACGACTTCTGAAGGATTCACTGGGCGGTAATTGTCAAACAATAATGATCGCGAACGTCAGTCCATCGAGTCTTAGTTATGAAGATACATACAACACTCTGAAATATGCAAACAGAACAAAGAAGATTAAGAGTAACATCAAGAAGAATATTGTCTCCTGCCAGATGCATGTCACAGGCTATATAAAAATGGTTGAAGAGCAAAAGAAAGAGATTGATCTACTGAAACAAAAATTATTGACATATGAAAGTGGTGCCATAGAAGTATCGCCATTGCGAAAAGAGACTGTAACTGTTAAGGAAGAACAGAATAAGCATATCTCTGAATTGGGGAATCGATTACTGAATCTTCTTGAGAACAAGAAGTCACTATATGAAAAAGTTTTATCTCTTGAGAGCAGTGACAAAATCTTATGCTGTAGGATTCAATATAAAAAAGCAGCAGACTCAAGATTGTGTAATTTAACATCTGCCATTGATGCTTTGCTACCAGAAGAGCAAAATGCCAGTGGTAAGTTACGTGTGAATAAGTCAATGCATTATTTCAAAAAACAACGAGATGCAATCAGGAATCAAATAGATTCGTTGTGGAATGAATTGAGGAATCTTGAGATAGAACTACGTGAATTGAATTCGCATATTCATTCTAAGGCCTTTGCTAGTAAATATGCGGACAAAGTCGCACTGCAAGCTTCAGAGATAAGACGGTCTGTTGTCCAACAACAATACGATCACGTGAAGAAGATCAGCAGCCTGCAGCAATGCGAAATGCAGTCTCTTTCTACTATGGTCAAAACCATGAGTACTACTTTACAAAATTACTATAACATGATGAATGGTTATGGTACTATGACTGATAAAATGAAGAATGAATTCAAGCAACTTGTTAAATCTTTAGAAGGAGTCAGGAACATCAAATGGGCTGATTCAAATACTACGGATAAGGATGAAGATTTTTACAGTATGACATGCCTAAGCATTGACGTTTTATCAGATCCTATTAATAACGATTTTCCAATATTTTCGGTATTTCCTTCCGATGATGATGAAAATAACAGTGAAGTCGTAGAAAACAAATTAATGGAATCAGCTAAATCATCATCTTTAACAGGCTCTGAGCCTCAAAATCTCACAATAACGTATGATGATGAAATGAAACTTGAAATGCCAGAATGTGATGACAATGAAACAACGGAAGCAGGTTTCATAAATCCTGAGAAATTAAATAACACGTTTTCCTGTGACGACCACAAGGGTAAGAAGCGTATGCTCTCTGAGAAAAATCAGGAAGATATTAAACAGCCATCTGCCAAGCATGCCAAGAAGTTGATTACTAATGGAAAACCAAAGTCTTCACCAAAAGCAACTAACTCGACAGGCAAGGAGAATAAAACCATGACGGTGATGAGTAGCAAGAGTATCGCCATATTAAATAAGTTAAAAAATAAACAAAGTGGCTTCCCCTTATCAACTATGAAGACCGTCGCTCCCGCGGAATCATCGGCGGGAACATTAAAAGTAGTTCGTGATAAGGAAAGACGAGGATTAGTTGCGACGCATCCTTATCAGAGACCAAATACAAAGTCAAAGTAAGTTTATTTTTCTTTGGCAAATATATATAAAATTGAATTGCGTGAGATAACTCGAGAAATTTTGTACTATGACGAGTTAAACTTATGATTTTAAATAACTCTGTGAAAGAAATGTTGTATTAATTTATTTTTTTTCTGTATCTATAAACGTGTGACCTAATTATTATACATATGTACATGTGCGTATAACTGTACCTGGGGCACGTATATCCTATTTTAATTAATGTTTACATGATTTACTTATGATTAAAGATTAATTTTCATTGAAGCACACATTTCAATTTTTCATTCACAGATATCCTGCAGCACCACCTTCCAGTAGAGTTCCGTGGTAAAAATGACCATTTTAGATAAAGACTTTTAAATACAAAAAATAAGGTGTTTAAGAACATAAGAAGAATAACAAATATATTTTAGCATACATTTTGTAAATTCAGATAATTTACGGATTACTCTATTCTATTAGCTATGCTATTGCTGTTTCAAAAACCACCCTTTTGAGAATGTATATCTACTAATACATGAGTCCTATTTAGATTAATAATGATATTTAGTGAAGTGCACATGATATTAGTACTATTGAATATAACTTATATTATTTATATTAACATTCATTTTATAAATACCCAGTGTATACACTAAGTAGCGTTTAAATTGTATAACGAAAACTATCGATTGTGTTGCAAAGAAATATATATATATATATGAGATTTCAGGCAGTCTGTTAGGTAAAGTATTTTAATTATATTTACGTTGTATTAAGTTTCTATCAGTTATAATCTCTTATTCTGCATTTTACGAGTAAGGAATCCTATCGTTATCATCGTTGGAATCAGTTATTGAATTTTTATTAATTGCTTCCTATAAATGAACAGGTTTCAATTACCCACATGAACTATTTAGTCTAATAATTGTAATAATGATAATTCTGATATACATACATATTCATCCAAAGCACGTAGAATACGCGTAGGAACGTCTGGCACTTGAGAACTCCCGGATCCACGACTGCTGACGATCGTAGGAATTATTGATCTTGAGCGATCGAACAAGGAAGCAAAGGATTGCAAGAGGAATGCAAGAAAAGCCAAAGAAGCTAAGATACTAATAGGGTCGAATGTCCTATAAGGGTAAGAAAGAAGAAGTATATTTTATATTCACAGGTCTATTATCTTAATAAAATAAATACTTACGGATAATATGTTGGAGCAGCAGGAGCTGCTCCGTAGCCACTGTAATAACTTCTTGCTTGGCTACTACTACTTTTTCTTGATCTTTCTTGATATTCTATAGTATTATCAATTGATTGAGACAATGTATTTTCTGAGATTGTTCCTAAGCGTCCTACCAGCTGACAGAGAGAGAAACTCTTGCAAACCGGTAAATCCTTTAGTGCTGTCAAGAACATTGAGAACAAGTCACTGCTTTTTGTGTTCTTTACGGAATATGATTCTTCTGCCTCGATCAGACTTGATATCAGGAAAAGTAATGATGCGATGAGAAAAGCACGAAGCATTTTATTCCAATAATAGTTTAAAGAGAGCTACTATATAATTCACGCGTATAAAAGTGTACAGAAAATCTCCATAGTATAAAAAATCGTGCTCTCACTCTCGTCTTCGGATTTAGAATACGATAGAATTCTTGAAATTGCTGTTGCTTATATAGGTATTGCGTGACTTGTATCGTTAACATGCTCCACTTCTTCGTCATGGTGTCAGAGTTTCGATCGTAGCTCTGTTTATTATAATTTGGATGCTTCCTCTGTGACGAATATTCTAGGCTCATTCTCTAGCTAATGTTTACTTAGAATGACAGAATAATGATCAAGGTGGCCATACGCAATTGATTAACTGCTAGCTGTAGCAGCAATCTCTTCACGAGGTCTCCATTGTACGGGATACTTCGTGAGACGCGCGATTATGGCGTGAAGCGTGACTGAATGCGCATGTGGTTTTACTGTGAGAGGTACTTAAATGTTAAGAATACTAAATATTTGGCAAAGAAATGAATTTCTTGTATTTTCATCTAGTGCGTGAATATTACTATTGTTTTATTATCACTGTTATGCCTCGCATTTTAAGTTCAGCACATTTTTCACAGCTTCCTTATATTTATTCACTGTGTGCAGATCTTCGCCGGTATTAAACAAGTCTGAAACAGCGATTTTATATTCTTCAACATGTGGGATGCATTCCCAGTCTGTGTCAGTTGGAGAATTTGGCCAAGCGTGAAGAGTTAATAAATTCGTTCGACTTTTATTCTTGTCCCAGTCATAATATTCCATGTCAGCTTCTGCCTTTTCAGATTCCCAGTCTTCCACTCGCTGAAAAATTATTAGTATGGATTGTAATGTGACTAAATATTGGAAAAAAATGGATGATTGGGAATTATAAACTTACCCATGATTCATGGAATAATGCAGTGAGGAGATATTCAGCATATTCCAAATTTTGTTTCTTTGTCGGACATCTGTCTGCTGTGATAGTTATGAAATCTGTCTCAGGACTGTATTTATCTTTCACCAATCTTAGAATTTTATCCTTTGCATGAGCATTCAATGACAAGGAGGATAATTTTACTCTCAAAGTAACAATACGTGACAGTGGCTCTCTTATTGTAGGAGAAGAATAACAATAATCCGATGTAATAACTTCAAGTGGAAAATGTTTCCTACACTTATCTTCAGTCTCTAGCCCTACAGGCCATTCGGTACAAAATTTTTTAAGTGCTTCGCAATGCCTTTGGACAGCAGGAGGCGATAGATGCAGAAAATTTGGAATTTTCATTAATTCTGTGTTGCCATATTTATCTGGAGGCGGTTGATCTCTCAGACTATATCCTTGACGTATAGGAATTGGAACAACAGCTGGATGAAAAGTTTTAGGACCAGGCCAAACCGATGGCCAATCCTGATCAACGGCCATTTGGTTTGCTCTGGGAGGTGGTACCTCAACCCTTCTTGTTTTCTTACGCGTATTTTCTACTTTCTTCGACTTCAAATTTAACACACGAAATTCAGCTGCAATAATATTATATACAATAAGAATACCAGGCTTACTTACAAATATTATAATAGGTTAATAACAAACTAACTGGATTCAATATCTACTGGTTTCGCTGTCGTCGCAAATGATGCAGTTACATTTGGAATCTTTGTAAGAATAATTCGAGTGTTTTTCTCACATAATCTAATAAATAATGACATTATTCTCACATAGAACGGTCCTGTATAATATATAATAACCTTGTTTTTCGAATTGCTCGTCGGCACTAATCTATATTCTCATGTAATAGAGTACCTCTAGACTGGGACTCTATCATGTAAGTATCGCACGAGTCATCTACTGAGTTTTCACATGAACGACACTATTAACTTCCTCTAATGTGGCGCAATGTTTTAAAAAGGACAAAGATAATGTTTATCGATACTTATGTCAAATAATAAATTCTGAATACGTTTTAAATAATCCTAAACTGATATAAAAGATCCAGTGAAACCTATGCAACTCATATTAATTTATATTAAATGCCAGGAATATGTGCAAGATGTTAATGATGGCACAATGCAAAATTATCGACGATTGACGCTTAACTTACGAAGTTACTCATTTTCGTATAGTTTGCGTTGACTCCTCATTGGGTTTTTCCAAAATTAACTATAACGGTCAAGTCAACTTTCTGTTGAATTTTTAAAAGTCGAAAGTTAGTGTATTTTTCCCGTCAACATTTCTAAAGTCAACATGATATATATGTCGACCAGTTTAGCTGGGGATAACTTCTTAAAAAATAAGAAATTATAGGTGCAGTACTTGCGACATTTCTTATCTGATGCGGATGTTGTATTTCCTCCTGAAAACTTATGTGGCTTTTAAACGCTCTAAAAACTAGTTCAACATACACGTTTAGTCATCGCTACAGTATTCAATTGTTGAGCAGGGCATTTGTAGAATTAAAAAATTATAACTACAAAGCATTTATTCTGATTCGCCAATAGACATTTCAACTAAGGAATTCATTAGATAAAGGTAAGGTGATTCTAAATTTGCATTATAGAGCATAATTTTGAGATCAATTGTAGGTCAAGAATGGAGGACGAAGTTCAGCATCCTATTGCGAGAAATCTTTTTCGACAATCATCGATTGAAACTCATATAGTTGCTTCTATACCCTCGGATTCGGATTCTGATGATGATTTATATAAGAGTGTTAAACCTATATTTCCTGCAGTGGTTCCTGAGAAACCAATTGTTGTAGGCGTAGATCTAAAGAAGTCTGTGGGATTAAAAGCAGGTGAGTCTTTTTATGGACAATGAGAGAAAGAAGAAAGGGGTGACGTATAAATGAATAACTGCGTGTTCGAAATTTCGCGGTTCTTGAACGTTTTTTTAAAACGATCAGTTTTGTAATCCATTATCCATTAGTGAGTTACAAATCAGCTGTAGCTACTCACTGATGTTCCTGAATGATCATGTGAGCGTACAGATATTTCCCTGTATTCGTGGGAGGCCAGTTTATTCTTAATGGTGACGTTTCTTGGTGTGTCCCGTAGAATCGTTAACGATGGCGTCTCCTCGGCCGAAATCACCACGTCCGCCAATTTCGGGCAAGAAAGACGAGAAGGAAGAAAGTTTTTGGGATAAAATTGGAACACTTGGTCGTAAGAAACGTATAAAGGAAGGTAGGACGTGTTTCACTTGTTTAATTATTGAGATGCAGTGAAATTTTGTTCTCGTGGGTGTTACGTGAAATGACATCCTTATTAGGACTGGATACTATCTGTATTGGAGTAAACAATTTTGTCAATATTTTCAGGCGATATAGGTATTTTTTTAAGTTAAGTTATATAGTAGCTTTTGTTGTTTATAGTACAAGAAGTTCAGGAAGAAGGAAAACATGCCATCGACTCTCCTGGATATGCAGCAAACACTAATATGTCTTTGGAGGAGTATACCCTTGATGAGAATGAAGAACGGTCTATGATTGAACCAAGATCTTTGGAGGATCCAAAATTGCAGGAGCTTATTTTTGTCTTGATTGAATGGATTAATGATGAACTTGCGGATCAGAGAATTATTGTTAAAGACATTGTGGAAGATCTTTACGATGGACAAGTACTCCAGAAATTACTTGGTAGGTTTTATAGTTTTAAAAGCTGCTTATAGCTAGTTTTAGCTTCTATATAGGATTAATTAGTAATGTTTTGTTTTTTGGTATTACAGAGAAGTTAACTGGAGGAAAACTTGATGTGCCTGAAGTGACACAATCTGAGGAGGGGCAAAAACAAAAGCTAGCTGTAGTGCTGTCAGCAGCAAATCGTGTGTTAGGACGATATCCGCCATATAAGTGGAGTGTAGAATCAGTCCATTCCAGAAATATTGTAGCAATTCTATATCTACTTGTTGAATTAGCGCGTCAATTCCGTGCACCTGTCAGACTACCTGAAAGAGTTGCCATTCAAGTAGTAATTGTACGCAAGAAAGATGGTCAGTTGAATCACAGAACTGTACGAGAAGAAATTACATCTACGTATGATGATCTAGGAATGCGCTGTGAGCGCGATGCATTTGACACTCTGTTCGACCATGCACCTGACAAGCTTGCTGTTGTCAAAAAGGTAAAGTATTCCCAATTTCCAGTGTTATAGTAAAAATAAGCTTAGAATCATTTCTTTATTTCTACCATTATTTTAAATAGTCGCTGGTATCCTTCGTTAATAAGCACTTGAGCAAAGTACACTTGGAAGTGACAGACTTAGACAGTCAATTTCACGATGGTGTTTTCTTGACTCTCTTACTGGGTCTACTTGAAGGTTTCTTTGTGCCATTAAGCATGTTCCACCTGACACCAAAAACTCATGATCATAAAGTGCACAACGTATCTTTCGCATTCGATCTTATGCAGGACGTCGGTCTACCAAAACCCAAAGCCAGACCTGAAGGTAAGTTTACACACATCTGAAAGATTATTGAATAATTTTATAAGATTGTGAAACTAATAGGAGTTTTGGAAATTATTCCTTACATTTACAGATATTGTCAACTTGGATCTCAAATCAACACTCCGTGTTCTATATAATCTCTTTACTAAGTACAAGGGAATTAATTAATCACGCTTTTAATTGTCGAGATAAATCATACTTGCCTATAACAATGGTTATCTTACAATGTGTAGTGAGACAACCTATATGAGCCTTAAAAACATATATCTAGTATTTTTGAAGTTGTTAAAATTGTTTAACCTTACTGTTATCTTACACAAGCGTGACATTGACTTTACTAACCAAAGAGTATATCAATTAGAAGACACTAAGCTGCCAAGAGGGATGCATGTTTTATTTGGTTTTATCTTTTTTAATACAATATGCTTGAATGTTCATATATTACATGGACTTACTATACAAAGTAATTTGACAGATGAACATTCTTTGTAATCACGTGCCTTTTTAATCGTGTTACAATGAATAAGTTATTCTTTCAGTTTCTCTCAATATTTATATCAATACTAATTGTACAAATACTTTATAAATCATATTGAATCGTTGATTAAATATATTTATACAAATGATATTAATAAATGTCCTCAACTTTTACCAAACAATTCAATAGCTTTAGTATACCACAATTCAAAATAATGCATTACTCCTAATTCCCTAAACCCAAAAGGATATATCAAAATAATACAAATCAGCAAATTTAGGAAAAGTTGATTCAACAAATTTATTTCATACCTATATATGATAGCGATCACTATAAACCCAGGTTCCATTCGTTATCCACGTGTTAACATGTAGACAGTATAATTATACAGAGTACAGAGAAAAAAGATTGACCACAATAATCGTATGCAAGATTAAAGAATCCTTTCTACACCTTAAGATTTTACAAATGGTAAGTCCACGCGGTGTTACATAAATACATAAATATATCAATCCATATGAGAAAGGATATCATTCAACGATTAATCTTTACCCATTTCATAATATCATGTCGCAAATATTCGATAGGTCCCTTAATTGTTAAAAAACGAATAAGTAAACGATGAAGAGACTGCAATATATTTGCTTGAAAAAATTACTATTTGTCTATTTCATTTGACCAATTCTAAATATTGAATCCAAGCTTTGTGTTCGTACGCAAATCTCAATTCCGCGATTGTTTCATGAATACGTAACAACGCTACACGCTATTATAGATACTGCGTTAGAACGATGTTCGGTATTAATGATAATATTAATAATAATATTGACATGCAACGTTATTATTTATCAGTAAATATTACTTTCTGAAAAATTCCTGAATTACACTCACGTATGGTACGTATAAATTGTTTTAAACTTGTACAATATATATTGTGGTCTCGCACCTTTATTTGTCATGCGCTTCCCTTATTGTTATATAAATATGTGGAATGTATCTTTTTTTAAATACATATGGCTCGCCAAAATTTTTCAAAAATTTCTTATATCGCAATTAATTAATTAATACATCAACTGCTCGAGTATTATAGGAGAAAGTTTTTGCGTACAGACGATTAAATAAACGCAAAAGTATCAAGAAGATTGTGTGAAGAAGACGTGCAGACATTATTATTAAGATCGTTAATAAAATCCTTTCTGTTCTTGAGTGACTGTATGTTACAAGGGGTTGCCTCTCGATCAAGAATCTTTATAATGTTGCACTATCTTGAATCTATTGTACAATATCATACAATTAGATTCTTGCCAGCGATTGGTGCAGTGTTACATGATTTAATAAGAGTCATGCAATACAGTGCAAAGAAGCAAAATAGTAAAGAATATTTGTCATTTGCAAATATAATCAAGAGAAATCACTTTCTGTAGTACTTATAATCTATACCGCAATGTATGATTGGAGTCTCATTCCTTCAGTCAAACGAAACAGAGATAATTGTTATTATTGAAATTTATAAATCTAAAATACTTATGACAAATCCGTCACACAACACCTGATAACGTTCGTGAAAGTTTACATGTTGCTACAATAGATTTTCATTTAAATTAATTAACGTCTTTGATTATCGTTTATAGAGACGTATAAAGATAATATCACGAACAATTAGAATTGTGTTGTATGAATTTCGAGTTCTGTGTTAACATTTAAAAAACAGTCGTTGCGATACCGGATTGTTATTATTAATATACAACATAAAGTTTAATCTAAAGGACGACCGAGACTCCGTGACGTTGATCGTATCTTGATAGAAAGTAATATAGAATTGAACGTGAGCCATGTATAAAGTGGCGAATTATTATTTCCTTTTATACAATTCATGTTTAATTGGTTTTGAGCCTCATTATATACCTGGCATCATTGTGGGCCGTGGGCGATTGGGAGAGCATTGACAAGATAAAATGATAGAGGTATATATAAAAAAAAAAGTTAATCTGACATTGTATGTAAGTATACATGACATCAATGACAGCAGTCTCATTGGACAGGAAAGTAATGATGATGATGATGATGATGATGATGATGGGCAAGGGACCATTCACATTAATTTTCGTTCACCTTTATGTTATTAGTTCTTCTCGGTCGTATGAAGAATATTATTTACAATTTATAATTTGTCTTTCTTTCTCTTTCTTTGTATCTATTCGAACATAATTGAATCACAACCTGATGGAACATCCAAAATCTCCATACTGTCGCACATTCTTTTGTAAATCTATTATTATGAATCAATATGTATTTATTGTAGAATCTATAATATTATGCCTTTTCCTTGGTATCTTATATTTCTTTTTCTTTTAATATCCCCTTTGTTTTGTTGTTCTTGTGTCTTTTTATATTCCTGAGCGACATGAAATACCGATTAACGAGTACCACTGAATTCTTTAGGATCTTCTCTAATGTCACCGTACTGCCAAATGTTACGGTGTTCTGCCTTCACCTTATCTTCTGCTGTCTTGTATTCCTTAATCTAGAATGTAAGTTTTATCGTATAATATTCTTTTTTTTATATACTTTTAAATGTAATGTAACACGTACCAGTTCCTCGAGCCTTCTCTCCTGAATGTTTGCCACTAGTACGTAGCCATCTTGAACAAGAGCCAGACCGATGTCATCGTTGGTTTCTGGATCCACTAGAGTAGCATGTGGCAAACCAGCTACTTTGTATTCGACATTCAATTTTAGAGTTCTATCCACTATGTCTTGAAGAAGTGCTTCGTAAGCTGCCTTCTTATCATCGTTCTGTTAGCAGAGTAAAAATATTTAGAATATTAGGTCGACGTTGAGGGAGTACTGTATAGGAATCGGTGGATCAAGATGAGAATCACTTACGTCAGGAGGCAAGGCGACGCACGCGAGAGCGTATTCGGTTGCGAATGAACCAGCGGATGCGAATTCAGCAGGCAGAGATGCGACCCTCGTGACGTCAAGTGTCTCTCGGTTACCATAATCGATGTAGAAGACGCTGATCTTCGTGCCAGTGACCTTTTCAATTTTGACACGATACCACTGGTCATCGCAGGTAAATTTCGCAGCGGCTAGTTCGCCTCTCTTAGGATTGTATGCACCAGGAAGTGGAGGGTTGGCTGTCAGTTCTTGGCGTAACCGTGATAAGAGTTCTTCCAATTGATCGCCCTGGTCTACATTCTGAGCATAGAAGTGGAGCTCTTCCGTCACTTCAGAGATTCTGACTTCACGGTAATCGATCTTTCTTTTAACGACCTCGCGCTCTTCGTCGACTTTCTTCGTTTCCTCTTCAACGTCGATGCGGTCTTTCCAAATCTGCAAAAGGTAGACCGAACGATTAGCAATGTAAGAACTAGATTTAAATATCATATATTATTAAAACTTACGTTAAGATTCTTAGACTTGGCACGCTCCTCGGCTGCTTTAAGAGTATTAATGTGTTCACCAAGAGCACCGAAACTAGGTACCTCGGCGAGACCTTCCTCGACAAGGGCGACGGACAAGTTTACTCCATCAACGAATAACCATCCGATGAAATTACTTCCCTTGGAGTCCATGCCTTCGACATTAATTTCTACTTCACGTTGTAGGCAATGCTCCGTAGTGAATAATAGGGCTTCCTCGCTGTAGGGTTCTCCAGGGATGGTACCACCGCCTCCTGGGGATGGTCGAGGTCCTCTTGGTGCTTTAACACCAGCTAGTAAGAATGTGATGAGAAGAGACTCCTTGTAGAGATAAAGTTTCACACGGGAACCGCTCGTCACGAATTCCACAACGGCTTTCGTGCCACGTGCACGTTTCAAAGAAGCCAAGTGGGATTTGGCTTTGGTGGGATTTCCAGAGAGATCTGTTACACGATGAATTGGATTATCCTTCTTTGCATGTACGCCGTATTGAGATTTTTCAGCTTTGCTTTCAGCAGCGAGAAGGTCATTGTAATGCGAAGAACGCTGATCGTTATTCTGTTTATACTTCACGACGGTAGCAAGACCCTTGGATACCATAGCTTCTGCAATGTTACTGTAGAAAACAATTTTAGGAAATTGAAATAGAGCAACGGAAATATCTATCTACAAGACTGACAATTTTAAATGCGTCAGCATGGGAAATGAATAAGGAGTTCATTTTAAAGTTCAAGTAGGGAAAATGTCAAACTTGACTTACACTTTGCCAATGGTAACGGTACAGCAAACTTTCTCAGGCATTTTATCCTTAGCTGGCTGAATATAATCAACGACAACTTTGACAGGTTTTCTCACGAGTTTTTTGCGCAAAAATTCGCGCGCCTCAAGCATCCACGGGATGTCGTAGAGAGGACGGAAGTCCTTTGATCTCGGAGTAATTTTACCCTCTTCGCCTGGAGGCCTCTTTTCTCTTGGCGGTCGAATACTGCTCAAAAATATCTTCTTGGTATCGCCATTTGGCAGCTTCACTATAAGCGATTCTGCGTTATTAGCAATTTCAGTGACAATACCAGTAAATTCCCGATCTTTATTCGATATTTGTGGACCGGATGGTACATAGTTGTCCTTCCATCTACGTAATCGCTGCTCTTTTGCACGTTTTTCCGCGAGATGCATCTTCTCCACGACGGATTTTGTACAATTATTCATAGACCAATCAACGCATTTTGCAAAACCTTGCTCCAGAAGTTGTTCGGCGATGTTACCTGGTAAAAAAGAGTTCCAGGTATAATATGTTATTGCACGTAGAAAGTAACCAATGGTGCGTGAACGAATAACAGTATTTACGAAACTGCAATGCGTAAGCAGAATTTAGAATTCCAGTTAGGTATTTTGCAAGCTTTTATTTACCTCTAGGGTGGAGGATACTACCAATGAAGGCATTATTCTCGACGGACTCTAGTACTATTTCCACGTCTCTCTGCAGGAGGCGAAACTCAACAAAGAACTGTGCTTCTCGACCGTAAGGCTCATCAATGATTTCATCTTTGTTTTGCTTGAATTCAGGACATCGGATGCCAGAAATCATTAAGGTGATGTTGTAGAAATCGGGTAAAAGGAATGCGTATACGGATGAGCCGTCTCGGACTTTCTCAATGATTGCTTTAATGGGTTTTCCGCCAAACTTGTCAAACAGGGCACGTTGATCCTCCACAACCCATTTTACATCACGCACGTGATTGGATGGTGGGTCAGATGAGAATCTGCCCTTGCCAGCAGCTTTGGCCATTTCTTCTAACTCTTGCAAACGAGCCAATTCTGGAGTAACATTGCGAACATCTCCTCTTACAAACACTAGACCTTCAGACACTAATGATTCAGTAACATTCTCGCCAGCTATGTTACCTGTATAAAGATATAAATACATACTTCTTATGTGCATCATTAATATTTAGGACTATTTCTGTTTGGTTTTTTTACATACCTTTTGCCAGCCACACTGTTCCATAGTTTACAGTAGACTTTGGAGGGTTCTCATGTGTAAAAAACACATTCTGCCCAATGAGTTTCTTACGGAGGAATTCCCTAGCTTCCCAACCATATGGTTCATCTTTAGTTTCAGGAATACTGAAAATGAAGAATAACATGACATACTTGAATAACATACATTTAAAAATAGTGTAATATATTTAGAACGTCAAAGTTATTTACTTTTTATTTTTAGTAGCAGCACGAGCTACTTTCGGAGCAGTAATGTTAGACAGTTTAAGTTGAATCTCAGGTGGTGGACCATCAATGACTGGACCTCTGATAATAATGGTATCACCAGACTTGACCTGAAATAGGAAAGCATAGACAATTCTTCTTATCAACAGTATGCCCAAGGGTAAAGTTCAAGATATGAAGGGTTTTGGAGCAAATTAAGAAAATTCAAAATCCTCTTATAAATTTTTCATGCGCGATGCATTTCAACTTAAAGATAATTGGTCTATTATGAGAACAACAAGAGATATTCATTCCCAATACCAAACTCGAAGATAATCTGACATAAAACCTCATTTGATGTCAAAGGAAGCTCTTCAAAATCAATCAGGAGCTTTTCCATGTGTTCAAATTCATAATATACAAGAGAAATACAGTTAAGCCGAAGCTACAACGTGGAAGGTGAAACTCCAGATCGATTGACCATATGTCCGTAAGATTGCGGCGTGTTTAGTTATCAGCTGGCCGGCGAATTTCATGAGGCTACCCATAAGAGGCACATCGTGCGTCGAATAGCCAGATAAATAAATAACAATAAAAGAGTAACAGAATAATTCATAATGAATTAGTCCATTAAGAATCGATAAACTTACCTCCTTGACGGTCCCACACTTCTTTTGTACTTGTGGAGGAGCACTCATAGTGATGTTCCTTCAATCAGCAAGTGGTTCGACGATAAAATATTCAATGTATGATTTACACAGCGCCAAGTTTTTCCTCGTGCGTAGAACCTCCACAGGGTACTAACGCGATGCGTTCAAGAAGAATTTAGCATATTGCACCGTTTCCAGTAGTGATTCGCGTCTACCACGTCTATCGGAGTCGGCGCGAGCGCGATCTACACACGGAGATTACTGAACTTTCATTTACAGCAACGGTGGCGGCAACGGTGATGGTGGTGCTGATGTGGCAACACGCGGACACCCGGCCGCCCGACTGAGATGCCCTCTAACTTCGATTCTTCGCCCTTACTTTCGAATCTCGACACACCTCTTTCCAATTCCGGCATTTGAATGCAGCTGAGTAACTTCCATTTATTTGTACCGAGTTAAGAATAGGTGCGTGATCAATGTATTTGGCCAGTAAGACTAATAGAATCCATCCTTGGTGGTTATGCAGTGAAGATGAAAAGCAAAAAGGCAGTTATGGTAAAGAGTGGATATCAGGTGATTGGACTACAAGTGGAAAAACTGCTACCAATCACATCATTTATTTTCTATATGTATAAATATACATACAGCAGTCAATGTTCTGTGCAGAATGAACGTACTTCTATGTACAGAATTGTTTGTTACAACGTAAGCTCTGTCAATTTGCTTCCTAAGGGTTATATACGATGGATTCCTTGATAAGACTGCTGTAATTATAACTTTAATTGTATTAATTGTTTGTCAAGTGTTTGCTATGAAAGCAACAGACTCGTGCGCGTCTTCCTGGTGTCCATTACCACGCATGTTAACGATTCTGGCACATGGACTTAATTGCATGACAGTTCCTCAAAGCATCGTGTCTCGTTTCCATGAGGGATAATGTAGCCCGAGCAGCGCGATAAGCCTGTCGCAATGGACGCATTGTAATATAACCCAATGCTCAAGGTTGCAACATGATTTCAGTTATACTAGTAAACATTATGAAATACAACACTGTTTTCTAATTATTGTATGAACTCGCCGTGCGGAGAAAGATAAAGGAAATAAGCCATTGATAAATGGGTCTTTCAATAATCAGGGACAGAATCATAATTATTGTACGGTGGTTGATCAGGACGACCGTTGCTGTCGCCGTCAGGAATTCTGTACTTCTCTTCGACTTCGTGCTCGTTGTCGTCCTCATACTTCACGGAAGTAAAGTACGAAGTTGAAGCAGAGAAGGTGTTGCTGTAGTCGGGATAATCTGTAGAAACAAAAGCGACAGAATAATATTACAAATTCACGGTAAGGTAGCTATTCTCCATTAAAGAGAAACATTATTGACCATAGCAATCTTTAGCGTCGTCATTAATACTTAAGGGTTCAAAGGACCTGGGAACACTTTGCATTTATTCCTTTTTACGATCACCAATGAAGACCACTCACCATCAAGAGGCTCCTCCTTAATGCGAACCTCCTTGACGTCTTCCTCTTCTCGATCACCACGATCTTTTCGGTCTCGTCGTTCACGATCACGATCGCGTCGATCACGCTTACGTTCCCCCCTGTCGCGTTCGCGCTCTTTACTCCTGGAGCGTCTGCGCTTACGATCGCGCTCACGATCACGATCACGATCCCGCCTTTCACGAGGTCTCTCCTCCCGTTCGATCTCTTCTATATCAGGATCCGGGAGACGCTCGCGGCTGCGTCTACGCTTACGATCACGTGATCGGCTTCTCGAGCGTCTCTTGCGATCTCGAGATCTTCTACGCTCACGGTCCATTCGATCACGATCCCTGATCATGAACAAGAAATTATATGAAGTAAGATTAAGCTGGAGAAGGTAATGGTAACGTTGTACAAATTACAGAAGTTGCATTTCCTGTGGATGACGTCGGTAAAAGATTTATTTCTACTGACCTGTCTCTATCAAGACCCCGACCGCAGGCTTCCCTTTCACGCTCCAGACGATATCGTTCGCGTTCGCGTTCGTTGTCTTCCCTGCCGGAGTGCTTTATGTTGACGTCAGGTCCTCCTCGTCGCGTACCGCCTAGACCGCCACCAAGTCTTCGAGGAAGCCATCCTTTTACCGTTCGGGCGCGTTCCACATCAACCAATACTCTCCGACCATCTATTTTCTTACCATCTGCATGCTTATACGCAGCTAAAATGACCAGTGTTCAATTAGAATTTTGGTTTTGAACCGGGCCACGTACCTGAGTGGGGACATGTTTACATAAAATCAAAATTTACAAGAATAAACTACAGGAGTGACTTTAAGTACTGCTGAGACATTTATAGGTGCCACTAAGATTGTTAGTACTACAAAATTAGAAAAAGTAAGATTATAATCTATTGGAACGCTGCAATTTAATTATGTATGAAATATTTCAATTAGAGAAGATGGGAGTATATTATAGGTTATATCATTTTTTTTTTACTAATAACATCGTGTCCCGACTCAGGTAATAATAATTGCACGTTCGCGAAATACCTACGTAGAAATGGGGTGCTGGAAATATATACATTTTCTCCACTATATATCGTTTTTGATTCTGTCTGTCTGTCTTTCTCTCTCTCTCTCTCTCTCTCTCTCTCTCTATAAATCGATATCTCTTTGCAATTCAGTCATCTTACCCAATGACTATTCTCATGAACGCTCATCAATATTTACGGTGGCAAGACGCCTGAACATTTGATCGTTGACAACACGTGTAGTAAGATTTATAACTCTTATAATATTATAAAGCAAAATGAGACACCCTTACAACTATCGACTCTTCGCCACATCCACATGATATATATATACACATACACACAAAGGCTTAAGGAAGTTATGAAAAACGAAAGCCTAGACGCACCGAGATAAAGAAGCTGATACAAATTTCTCCAGAGGAAATTATGGAATTTAAGAAAACTGCGGATCTTAATACACGACACCCTATTATCCTAAGCAGAAATTGACAAAGGAGATTAATTTTAAATATCCACACAGTCATTTTACTCAATAATTAATTACCAGTATCGCGTAAACATCGATAACGTTACCTAATACAAGAATACAGATAAGTTATTACGCATTTAAAACAATCAGAGTTTATTGAATAAACTTGAATTTTACGTGGAGATTAGGAACATCGACAAGCAAAAAATAAGGAGCCTAGTACAACCATGTGCTCATTTGCCTTTTCTTTATCGTTTCAGCTAGAGTCACGAGTAGATGACACAGATAACGTGCGACGAATGCTGCCCGTTTGATTTTTGCTCTATAAAATTATAAGTCAACGTTATAATCCGTACAAGTCATACGACAATCAAATGCACAGGACATCGCAGTACCTTAATTCTAATATTTTAATGTTGAAAAAGTATAGCAGATACAAAAAATACCTACCGCGGCTACTTACGTACGGAAGTTAACACAAAGCTTAGAGGTACTTTTAATCGTGAAACGAACTCGTAATTGACACGCGGGGATAGAGTAGTAGGCCAGCGCGTACGCTATTCATTCGGAAGGTGCCCAGTCTTCGTATGTTCGTTCAATCTCCGATGAAATATTACATTGCATTTACCTGGTGCGCTTATTTTCTTACTTCACTTTTTATTATTACTTACGACCAGACCGTGCGCAATTTATAGTACTTTTTAAAAGTATGTTTCATGATTTACTTTAAAATCGATTCTGATATATATATATATATATATATATATATATATAAATAATATATATTTATATATATATGTATATGATACAAATAATGTTCGGCCGTCTCTTTTTCTAAATTAATATCTTTTTCGTTTTTTCTCAAGAGAAATTACACTTGTTTTTGAAAAATTCATGATTTGATCGTACATACGTCCGCCTTTCGAACACACTCGGACAAACGTAATGTTTTTATTGAAGAAAATCTGGCATGGAATAAATTAGTATTCTATATCGAAATTGATACGTTCAAGGACGCGTGAATGAAATAAATTTGTTCTTATTTATAACATGTGTCTATGACGTGAGTGATTCAGATTAATTGCGAGATGCGTTGAAAGGCTGTCTAATAGTCTAATATTGTGGTTAGATAAGAGGTGGATGTACGATATGATTATGAATGGTGCCAGAAAACTGGATAGAGAATAGCGTTACTTCTTTTCTGTTGTGCTTAAGGAGACCACACTACATTATCATTCATACACGATCAGCAAATAGGTAACAAGAGATTAGAGTGCCTCAATTTAGCCGAACACAATTCAAATGAGAATCGTAATCTTAATGCGGGTGGCGGTATCAGAACCTGTGTGGACAATTGTGCGCAGGCGCAACGCATAAAATTTGAAGCAACGTATTTTCGAATAGCAAAGAGCGTGCAAATTAATATTTTATGCCCTGCGGTATTTCTTTTAATTGCTTCGACTCATTAACGTGCGATGCGAACTAATGAAAGACGTATTTTCCAAGAACGTCGTCCCTGAACCTTTTCTCTCCTCAAGGCCCTCAAATCAATTTCAATGTAGAATGCTAACTTTCGTGAACCAATTTTTTCGACAAAAATAGAAGCCTCAACCGAAAAGTGACTGTACCTAAGTCCCAACGATTTATAAGAGCATCGCCAAATATTTGTATGTCCCCAATTGGCTTATTCAGATCATAAGTGAAAACAGAACCGGAGAGGGTAAACAGGGTAAGCATAGACTCTAACAAACGTCGTTGTATGTTGGATCTTACCACACATACAAACCTATCATATCAGGCAGGTTCAGGGATTTTGCATGGAATAGTGAACGGCACTAGTTGCCGGCAGCGGCCACCACGCTGTACCAAGAACAAGATAAAAACTGCATTAATCAAGATAGCCAATATTCTCTTTTTTGTTTGATTCGTTTACCACATATGCATTTACAGTATGGTATTCCTGCATGGGTGTAGGTTGGGACCCCCTCCCCCCCAAATACCTCTGGTTTAGTACCAATGAAAATAGGTAGACTGACTATAACCCAGCCCCACTATATCTATCTGGAAGTGACGCTAAGTAAGATGGAGATTCAAACTATGGGTCGGTGGGGATATTTTAAGAAATTTCACTTTTTCGTGCTTTTACTTACAGTGCATATCTCTCTCGTGCTCATACTCAATGAATGCATAACCCCTAGGCTTGCCATTGATCGTGTTATGGATAACAACAATCTATAAAGGAGATAAATTAATGTTTTAATATGATAGAATTTACATAATCTTACACTACTTTATTGTATTCTAGAAACTGACCTTTTTAACAGGTCCATATACTTCAAATTCTCTCCGTAATTTTGATTCCGAAGTGTCATAGTTCTGTAATACAGGAGCATATCACTTTGCTTTTCTTGCAACCTATTCATGAAAATAAGAATAGAAAGTATACTTACTATGCGAGCTACAAAAAGAGTTTTAAAAGGATCTGCTGTGACATTTGGAATGCCAGCAGGATCCCACACTGCTATTTCTTGTTCAAGTTTATATGCCACCTGTTCAGCACGTTCCCGCCTACGTCTCTCAAGACGTTCTTCACGGGTTTCCACTCGTACTGGTGGTGGTGTATCTTTTGGATCCTACAGAAGAATAAAACAATTTCTTATTGTATCACAACAAGAACATTTCTAAAAACAAACAAAGAATAAATATGACTTCCTGCATAACAATTATAAAACCAGTTTATCACAATTCAACAAAAATTCTATATTCAATATCACATCCTCGCACAGGAAGAGAAACTGTAAAGTCTCACTCTTAATTACACCCTTTGGTACAGAACCCACAAAGTAATATTCAATAAGAAATTACTCAACATTAACAATTTTTAAATATTAATTGATTAATCATATGAAATAAAATATATAAGTATAGTACCAACTGCTATTGACCGCAATCATTTTCATACAAGAAATATTGTTCAACAAAGATATGTACATTCTACAAGTGGGTAACAGGTAGATGTTTTGACTCTACAGACATATAATAATATCTATATATGCATACAACACGATAGGTACGTGTATAATATTAAACACAATACAATATTCATGTACTTGGTCACACGTTATAATTTCATTAATTTAACATATGAAACAATTATACATCGACAATGCTATACTTTGACGCAGACATCCTCTTTCTGTAGTTGACATAGTTTTTGTACACCGAAGGCGTTTCTGGTTGTTATAAATAACATTCCGATTATTTTTTCATAAAATACAATAATTATAATATTTTTAAGCCAATCAAAAAGTATAGCAATTAATTGAATTTATTACTGCTAGTGAATATAGTCAAGTATGTATGTTTAGCCAGTTTCTTCTCGAAATTTTAGCACGGTTACTCCCATATAGAAGTACCTTTCTCACAATGGATAATAAAGTCTAATCCATCCACTCAATTCTCTTTTAGTAAACATCAAAGAGTCTTTATACTCACTTCGAAGAATTTGAGGAATTCCCCAACGCCGGTGTACCCTCCATTCTTCTTCTCGTGCGGTAGTTTGCTGGCCGGTGGTAGATATGGTATAGGTTCGCGTGGAGCAAATAGTGCTAGCAAGTTCGGCGGTAAAAACTGTGTCATGTTTTTCGCTGTGGCTATTCACACAAAACGCTCCTCGAGCGTAGCTCACGCTAAAAACACTCTGCAAACGCAAATAACTTTCGTGGCTCTAAAAATTTGTGTGACTTATCCACGCAAAAAAAGTGGGGGTAGGAACACGAACGAAGGCAGTGTTACCAACTCCATCTTGAACTCACAGTATAGAAATGATTGGTCTGCAGGTGCCTAACTCGTCAACGATACGACTAAAAATACAGATCGCTGATTGGCTAAAAATCTGCATCAAAAAGTTTTGACCAATTATGAGTCGAATTTTCCGACAAATACGATCAGTCCGACTGACTTGGGAAGACACCTCAAAGATGTCGTAAATTGGATACGAAACCATATGCTGCATACCACTTTTGGTCACAGGTGCTCATAGATTTCACGTTACAACCAACGGTACGATAAAACAATTACATTCTCGGGAATACATACATCAGAGCACATCCGTTTTTCTATAACAAATTAATTTTATCTTCAAGAATGAAGCGCAACTTAGAAAATGACGTTCATTCCGGTTTGAACGAGTTTCAGATTTTTGTGCTGCTCCGTTCCACTTCCAAATTGCAGAGTTAGGAATGCGCCTATAGATTCGTTTGAACACGAAGTTCAAAAAGGTAATACGCACACTAATACTTTTTTTTATATACGTAGTCTTTTACTAGCTGAATGCATTCACATACTTCTGTCTTGTTAGCTAATAACTGAAAGTGTTCCTAGAAACATTGAAAATCCACCACGCCACGTACATGTACTTAAAGGTTCGTTTCCATCATTTTGGACAAATTGTCCGATATTGCCGTTCACTGGTGTGAGAGTGTCCATCCACCAGTGCAATATAGCCAATAGGTGCTTTCCAATTGAAATATCACTGTGGCCTCTCTCCAGTTCGGTGCCGGTATTTCACCCAGGCTTCTGCCAGTCCGTGGAGACGTCTCCGTCGGGTACTCTTTTCTGCCGGGCAACTCGGTACGTCGAGACTAGAGATGGATAGGGAGATGCACAACACTACGGTTTTAGGCAATACCAAAATATGGAGCTAAATCGGAGCGCCGAGTCCGAGAGTAAGATTTTGTGATTATCGCCTCCGTCGATAATGCATATCCCGTCGTAGCCGAGCTAGACGTGATCACGAATGTGCAGCCTAGCCGGCAGAGGTTCTCCGCAACTTACCGCTGGTTCCAAGAGCAACCCTTAGAACGAGGCCGCTCATCAGATATTGCCTAAATATTTTTTTCTATTTTTTAAATATATTATATTTATCTAATATGTATATATATAACATATATAATCTATTCTTCTTAAATATATTACTTGAAAATTTATTGATACATCGCTGCGTGCACAATCTACAGTAGTGAAAACAGTAAGGTATAAATTCCTTACATGCTTAACGATTTTAGTACATCTGCTGTTTCATTTTTCGTTAGAAGTCTTGCTCTAACATTTGAGAACATATGTACACACAAGTCGTGCAATTGGAAATCATCCAATATATTATAACTAAGTTTATCCGTCAGTGCTACCTAAAACTTTTGCGAAACGCATTCTGGATCATTCTGGGCACATTTAACCATGGTGCATTTAACGGCAATTTGCACTTTATCGTTAAATATTATGAAAGAAAATTATATTACTCTGAAAGTTTAGGTAAATAGTTTTTGCACAACGTAAATTGAAATTACAATAATACAGGAATTATATAAAACATATTGATGTAATGGTTATTTGATCGAAGTACGAAAAAGAAACACGTCGTCCCTTTGATATCGATCTACAATGATTCTTCTATTGCAATAATTTCATTTTATTATTTATACTGTATATCCACAGATCGATACATAGATAGTATAGTCTAATTGTAACTTATTTTATAATCCAGGAGAATATGTCAGATAATCCTATGCTCTCATTATTGTTAATCATAATCAACAAAGTTTCATATTTCAAATACGAATTAATACACCGTCGTACGATATTCAACATCCTAATCCCTAATATTCTGGTTGCGACAAAATCAGCACATATCAGAGCAACGCTTTGTTTTGGTGAGTGATTTTCCTTATTTCCATTGTTACGAGAACAATCATTTATGGCATATGTATAAAGCATAGTAAAAACGTCTGGAATTTATAAAACGATCGAAGTAAGGGGTACATATACCCACGCATATACCTAAATAAAAGGTAATGGTTTCACCCTCAATTTCTTACACGAATACCAACAGTCGATAATAATAGTTTGAGAAAGATTACCGTCCGAGTAATCACGCCAATTTATTTCACTAGAATAACCGACGTACGTTAGAGATCTATGTGCTGGGCGTTTATATGCATATCTAGCGTGGGTATAATCGAAAAGGGATGACATTTAATTAGTTAGTTCTGAGACGTAAACAAATAGGAGCGTGAAATCAATTCCGCTCATGATAGGCAGCTTTAATAATTATCCGACACTGCCAACGCCAGGGAAAATCTCTATTGGAAATAATAACCGGAGACCCTTGTGCTACGTCAAATACAACAGTATGAGATATTGCAAAACAGCGTCCATTTTATTTAGCACTAGGGGACAATATCGAGAAGGTAAAATGAACTATCCCAATAGTTTGATACAGATTTCAAATATACGTATGAGTAAATGAAATATTAATTGTTTCCAGGCATGAAGTATATATTAAAACTGGCCGAATTAAAACTCAATTTGTAGAAAAACTACTGAACGTAGGACCAAACGAATTACGGATTCTTACTCAGGGGGCCGCCCTGAACCAGTATTGACCTCCCGTGTATGGCAATTACGAAGCACCCTGTATATTCTTTTTATTATGTGAGGTGTCTATTGTACAATTTCTTCAAGGATGAAAACAATGGGTGAATATATTCATTTATAACGTTCAGGATGACTTAAACGAAACGATAGGATATTTCGTATCGATACATATGTTTCTTATTGAACGCTCGTGACGTCACATGACACGAACAACCTGGCCTGCATTAATACTCCCCGGAAATTACAACACCCCCCCCCCCCCCC
>NW_014333138.1:712169-792757 GCF_000341935.2 Cephus cinctus | reverse complement strand
CTTACCAATAGCTTCTCTATCCATGGACGATCCAAGCCTGAAGCTTGATTCGAAAGCCCCTCTATCGTTTTGGCACTCTGAATCTCCAGGATCCTACGGCCAACACCTCCATTACTCAAATCGAGTCACCTGGCAAATTACCCAACGCTATTTTTATCCATGAACGACCTAACTCTTGGAATTATTCGTACGAGCTTGCGCCTCTACGTGCGAGCATGGATGAGCTGACAACAGCTTGGTGAAACTGGAAAAACTGGGACGTATGGTAGATGCACGTAGAAAATACAGGTAGAGGACAATGCTATAGTTTTTTTTTTATTTTTATTTATCGCAATGCTATCCTGTATGTACATCAGGTTCCAAATGTTCTTGAGAAATGTGAAATACCATTTTTACATGTTCCGGTATACAGGACTGTGGGGTGTTAAGTGTATATGCAGATACATATTTGAAGAGCAGGAGAAAGAAGTAGATATATGGACAGACGAACTTTATAACGGAGGAAGCCCACACAGCAAATGTTTGCTCGTTGAAGGCTGCGGCCAAACGACGTAACATAATTTTCAAACAATGCTGCCCTCTCCAGGAGAATCACTGGATTTCACTGTGGGACTGCTTGATGACTTCGTAGAAGCTTCCCTGGTTTGAATCACGAGGCTCCTCCTATTTCTTTCCTTATTATGGATTCTGAAGAAGGAATGTATTTATATGTACGTGTTAGACGTGAGTATGCTGGTAGCGTTCAAGGGAGTGAGTCTTTAGGGTGAAGGTGGAAATACGTTGGGGAGCGTAAAACTCCAGCGTGTAAGTACTGCATAAGTGCTGGTGGAGTTAGCGCAAATGCATTATATCTACATAATATGCATAGGTGTTCTGGGAACGTGTCGAAGATAGTTCCCCTGGGACAACTACGTGGTAATATATATCTATATTTGTTGTACATATAAGGTGTACACGTTTATTGCTGTCATTTCAGAATGCAGTAATATTCTTGCGCGTTAGGATTGTACGATCAATCCGCGCAACAAGTTCTCGTGGAGCGTAGAGAGAGAGAGAGAGAGAGAGAGAAAGCGTAATCCAAAATGGGGTATATAGAAAAATCACCGCGCAACAAGTTCTCGTGGAGCGTAGAACGTGTCGAAGATAGTTCCCCTGGGACAACTACGTGGTAATATATATCTATATTTGTTGTACATATAAGGTGTACACGTTTATTGCTGTCATTTCAGAATGCAGTAATATTCTTGCGCGTTAGGATTGTACGATCAATCCGCGCAACAAGTTCTCGTGGAGCGTAGAGAGAGAGAGAGAGAGAGAGAGAAAGCGTAATCCAAAATGGGGTATATAGAAAAATCATTGCTTAATGTCTATCCAATCATCTTCTAGGCGTATTCATGACAACTGACTTTGTTTTTTCTTTTTTAAAGCACAAGAATAAGCGACTGAATAAGAATGAGGATGGACCCCTCTTACTGTTCTTTCTCCTTCTTCAGGAGGATTCTGAGCAGGTCGCTTTATTTACCTATACGCTGGAACAAAGTGGAGTCTACAGGTATGAAGCCGTTGCCGAAGCTAGGAGGATCTTTGAAGAGAATCTGGAGAGGCCTTGAGTGTTTTGTGGATTCCGAGGAGAAACGCGAAGATTTGGGAGAAGATTGATGACCGTCCTGTCGATGTGATAATTATTCCTCAAGGCCTGCTTCTTACTTTTTGAGAACGTTCCTAGGAAGAACATTTCTTCATCCCATGTGCCGGTTGATTGTCTGCGAGTCGTCTTCGGGATGCCCTTGTGTATCCAATGAGCTTTTCTCGATTTGGGTTTCTCTAGTAGTAACTAACAGCTGGAAGAATTGGATAGACTTTCTGATGGTATCTTTCATTTACACATGAGTATCTCGTGCGCGCTGCCACGTTGAATCGTTTTCTTTTTGTTTGTCGTTCATTATTGGAATTTTTGTACAGCGCTCATGGTCTTTTTTATCTTTGCTTCACATTTACTGCTTTTTATTGTTCTTCGAAACATGAACAACAATTACCAGCGCATTGTATAACAGGATGCTGAGGAAAACGCTGCATAGCTCGTTACTCGAAATTGCTTTTGCGAGAATCCACTCGAAAATTCATTCAATCGATCACGTGCGGAGTGTCTATTCCCTAGATTGCTTGATCACCATGTAGATATATAGATATGTAGAACCGTTATTGCATTGTTCGAAAGATGAACATAGGAAACAACAGGGTTGGTCACTTTAAATGAATTTGTCAAATCTGACATTTGCCTTGCGACTGGTTAAGCTGGTTTATTTGGCAATATTTTATAGCCTAAGGGAAGCAAAGTTTTCCTCGCGTTATTCGTTACTTGGAATAGTTCAAAAGTTATGGTTACAGAAAATAGGAACGATGATAGCTTGGGGAAATGTTGAGATTGGCGTGCTAGGATGAATAGTTTAAAGCAGGGAAATATTTTTTTTTTTTTTTTAATGCAAACACTGTTGAACGATACTTAACTAAGATGATTCCGTGACAGCTGTCAAATTTAACGTTTGTACTGAATACTCCTGTATATTGTGACAGTTTGCAGTTGTACACTGGATTAATGGGTTCTCATTAGAGTATCATTGATAATCATCTCGAGTGACGAAATTTATCATGTCAGCTGCCAAGAATGCTAATACAGGTAGATCTATTGTATATAATAAAGTTTTAATTTTTTAAAATGATTCCCTTCTCTCACGTCAAATATGTTTTCAGGATGTATCTCGTGAAGTCGAAAGTGTCAGCGGAGACAGGAAGGATACGACTGGTAGAATGCGCATGAACAATACAGACAGATAATACAAATGGCAGTCTTAATATCCATCTAAATTCGCCAGAGCATGTACCGTGGGAAAAACAGTTCCGCATAATGGCCACGAGTAAGAGAATATCGGGTAGAAACGTTACCGGCTATGCTAGAGATGAAGCTGTGAAAGAAGAAAAAGAGAGAAAGAGAGATGGAAAAAGCATCGGAGGGTAAGAGCGAACAAGAATCAAGAATGGCAAGAGCAGGAAGGCATTTCCACAGCTTATTCGTGACTCTGCCGCATTATAAATTGTTCGCGTTTAATTACGTTGCAACCCGAAGTGCGCATTACGGCTTTGCGGAGGCATGCAGCAGACACGTGGCTATTCAAATTCTTAGATATCGTCGCTGAACCTTAATCTTTTTAATACCAACAAAAATTTACTATCCGTACCAGCCTTGATGTTCGCTCCAAATACTTTGAACTTAATTATCTGTATTATTTATTTGTGCCGTGTCGCTACCTTTTTTTTGGCATTTGCCAAACGTCCTGAAGAAATGCGAATTCTCTGTGACACGTATACGGAGAGCTGAACGGCGGCCAACTAGGATATACTGGGGAAACCTTAAGCAAGCTTTTTTCCCAGTACCAAGCGATTTCGTTATAAAGCTTTAGGAGCTTTCATTTTAGAAGTGCGCCTTTGCGCTTTCACATTGAGTTGACCCTTTTCCTTGAAGCTAGGAGCTTTCTTTTTATGTGAAAACTTCGTTTTCTTCGTTATTAAACTAGCATTGTACCTACAGGATATACCGGATATAAAATGCACTCTGTGTGCTCATTCTCCTTCATTTACAAATGTATTCAAAATGTCAATAATTTACAGAGAAATTTGCCGAATTTTTCTCTATCTAAAAAGACTATAAAAACAGCTTCCGTAATACCTCACTTATTGATTTTCCATTACAGCAGGATATACAAGGGACAAGACAATCTCGAGCAGAATGAAAAACAGTTCTTTCAAAATCTTCTGAAAATCTCCGCTGTGCTTTCTATTGATACATCAAAGCTTGGATTCAAATATTAAGATTCAAAACAGAAAAAAACGGAGTACACGTATGCTCATTATCTACAATTATTAAATGTCTGTGAATACAAAGGCTATACGAGTTCAGGATACTTCAGGACAGGATATGCTTCGTATTTCAAAAGTATGGAAGTAGGACTAGGTTCTAGTCAGTAACAAGATGAGAAAGTTGTTTCACTTTGAAGTGTCCATTACTAGAGGCTTGCCAATAACGAGCTCTCCCGTTAACGTTGTTACAAAAGATGCCTATTAGAATTTTCTATCATTACTCTAAATTCCAGGTTTCATCTCCTAGATGGATCGTTCTGTAAAATGCAATGTGTTAACCCCTTTCTTGCATTCCTCTAGGTACAGCACGTCCAACCCCTCTCTTTTTATCTGGATCTATCTGCCTCTTGCGGAGGAAGTCGCGATCATCCTGGCACTTCCGTTTCCATGGTTTCACCAAGTATGTACTAACCCCGGTGTACCTGAAGCTAGGTACGTTTAGGTATGTCCATAGATATAGAGCATTGCATTATCACGTTATACCCTGGTAGCAATGCGGCACCATCGAATATTCGTGGTTATTTCATGTTTCAGTCCTTGAGCCATCGACGGAGATAAAGGAGAAGTACCTACACGTGAGGAATGTGTATTCAGCCAGTATATGAAAGGTGGAATAAGCCTTGTGGAATAACGTAAAGAACAAGCAGATGACGTGGAATGACCATCGAAATATGGCAGAACATTCCCGGTAGATTTGACAGACGAAATTGAAATGCTTATGAGACTGTGGAGACTCGTATTCATGGTGGTTCTTTCTGAATCGGACGGCAGCCGATATGCGCAACGTTGCGCAGAGGAATTTCGTGCAAGCTCACGCGTACTCCTGGGAGTATTCATGTACAGGATTCCAGGCCGGACCCACGCTTCTTCACCAAGTCGACCACCGCCAATCGACGATGCTTTCTCCTGATGCGAATGAACTTCTTTTACTGCGAGAACGAATGAGAGATCTGGGACTGTATGAGGAACTATATTGTCATCCCCATACGACGAGTTCACAAATGTATCTGTACCGTTATCAAGCACTCAAAAAAAAAATGGCGAAGAATCTCTCACGAAACGTGGGACTGTATCGGATAGACAGTTGAACATACTGATATTCAAGATATCTATACCTAAGTTACGTACATTAGGTAGTTGCGTGTAGAGAACGTCGATACTTACAAGCAGATGAGAAACACGCAAGCTGTGAGATTAGCTTTCGACGTTCCTTGCGAAGATCTTCTCTTGTTATATCGTGAAGGTCTTGTACTAATAATAACAGGTATAAATATCAAGTATGAGAATTGATAAACAGAAGTTCCGCAGTGTTAAGTTGCCGCTGTGTTTAATTATTAACGTTTCTGGGTTCAGGATCGGTATCCGTGATAGCTGTGTGAGAAGAGGAGAAAGCTATGGGGATACCAGAGCACGGGAGAAAGAGAAGATGAGACAGAGGTTGAGGGATCCTGGCGCTGCTGGCGGTGATGGTGGTGGTGGTGCTGCTAGAATGCTGATATAGGTGGTACTGTGCTTTCGGGGTAGGTAGGGCGCAGGTGTGCGCCGCTGGCCTGGCCGCTGCCGTCCCGTACGCCTTGTGTACTTCAGGGGTGGAAGGATGTCGGTATGCTGCTCGACGAGGAGAGAGCGAGAGAGAGGGGAGGCGCTAGGTGGTAGATTGGCGGCGGGAGGTGGACGAGACGGAGGTGGTGAAGGAGGTTCACGGAGGAGCAGGAGTGAGAGAGGAGAGAGCGAGAGGAGGGACGGTGCGTCAGTGCCTGCAGTGAGCCCGGCAGTGAGGCGAAACGTTGGGCTCCGCGCGGGAGTCTCGTGTGTCGTTTCCTTTGGCGGCTACCTCGGCCGACACGCGACTACCCTCTACTACTTACCCTGTACTTACTCTGCCATCCGTCTTCGGGCCAAGTGAGAGCTCAGTTCGAAATCCAAAAGTTGCACCATAGACCGCCTAATCGCGCCTCCTATACGCTATATGCATATATCTGTCGCATCGTTAGCAACGCGAGTTACCGATCATCCGGCCCCTCGCTATCTATATAGCATCCTGAAGAAAGTACAGTGGAAACGATCGGGTCCCGGTGCCCGATCTCGGACCGATCGTGCCTGACGAAACCATCTTCGCGCTCTCGTAGAAATTCATTCGTACAAGGCCTTTGCGCGGATATCGCGAATGGGAGTGCGAGGATGAGCTTGTCGTGGTCTTCACGATCGCTTTGACTATATAAAGTTACGTTGGTCTATGAGGGTGGGACCTCGTCTTGGATCCGCTCCAAGAGAGGAAGACACTGAAGGGACCTGGATAAAATACGTGGTTCCCCTTGGTCCGAACCTGGGGTACCGATTGCACCTGGCCAGTGGATCTAGGATGTGGCGATTTCACGAGAGGATGGAATTCACCAAGTGTCCTGGAGATCGTGGTGAGCCTCGGGATATCGCTCCAGGGCGAGAGTCCATTCTCTCTTTCGATTGGGTGAACCTTGCCAAAATTCGCCAAACCACGTTCCCTCTTCTTGTTCAATTGCCAAACCCGTTTCTTGCGTTTCTCCCTGTATAGTACGCTGATTGCATTACAAGTCCTACGACTCTTGGTACACGATCACCCAGGAATTTTTTCCTATATTTTATCGCAACGCGCAAACGATAGAGTTTTCAATACGTCGACGCTGCTTGAACGTATTCGTACCGCTTACCACAATCGGTTCTCGAAACGGCTTTCATGCGGAAAGTGCTACGGACGGTGCTACACGGCTATCGGTATTCGATGCTCATTAGATTACTGTCATTCCCATCAAATTGACTGTTTTCCATAATGGAGAATATTCCGTCGTAACAATCAGTTGGTAATCATTAGGGCTATACTCTATCGATATACAATTATATCATTAAGCTCATACAATTGTTTAAAACCAAAACGCAGGAACCATTAATCGCACCCGTAGCTAGTTTAGTGATCTATTCAGGAATAAGAAGGTCCGGATCAGAAGGTCTAAGACAGTTGAATAACAATGTAGACAAATAAAACGATGGAGGAAAATTTCTCTGCCACGACAGCTCCTAGAGCCCACGGCGTTCCGTTGTAGAGTCTTCCCAGTGACAGGGGCGCGATTCCCTTAGCAAGTACGCAAGGTGCGACAGGCCGCGTTTCTTAATCGGTGCGTTTTAGAGTACGATGCTGAGCTTTCGTGGGCCCGAGAAAGGCTCACGAGCCTCCTCGAGGAACGTGCTTTTCGCCCGGCGAGTATCGCGTGCTTCGTCATAATATAGGCCAATGAATGAGTGACTCTAAGGGTGGCGAATCAAGGCCGCCATAGGTACTCGACGGGAACTCGTGAAATTAAGTGCGAGATGGGTTCCCCATACAATTTTTGTGCAGTGGCTTATCTTGGACAACGTTGTCAGCCAGTGATCAAGAAGTGTAGTGCTTGCTGAATTCAGCCTCGTTAACGCTACGAAATCCTTGAGGTTGGCCTACGAGGAATCGAAGAGATCAACAAGGCGAATGGAAGGAGTCTATTCATCTTCACTGTGAAAACGTACGGATGGTGTATAAGCATATTCGAGGAAAAAATTTTTCAAAATTTTCACTGACGTGTGCCAGCGTTTTTTTGCTCGTACACATACAAGTACCTCGTTAGTCACGTGGAACGAGGGTGCGTGCAACCTAATTAAAGATTTTCTTCAGTTAATTAAAACTGTACTTGGTGGCACTTAAGATATTTGAATTATTATTTTTTTTCTTCTTTTCACTTATTCCAAATCTTGGTAGAACTTTTGAGGACGCTCGAAGCGGGTGGTTTCTGGGTGGGATCTTCATTTTATTCCGTGTCACTAGAATTCGCCTGGTCTCTTTCTCTCTGCTTTTCTTTTGTCCTGCTTTCTTATGCATATTCAGAGTGTTAATTGGATATCGTCTTTATTAATTGCACGGGAGTACCCTTCGCATGGTACTCTTATAACTGTGACGTATACCGTCGGGTTTTCTTTTTCTTTGAAACAATAATACCAACTGGGATCAATCACTTGGGTTTTTACATTATTTACTTTTCTCCATTTTAAGCACCTAAAGCCACGTGCTATTATGGTTTCGCATAGTATCGTCCACCTAGTGCATCATCGGGTTGCCGACCGATGCGCATAATAGGATCACTGCAAGTGGATAAAGTTTTCTATTGAGTTTATTTTTTAACGGAGTCGGGTTGAAAACTTTGCGGCTACCTTGCGGCCCGTTCCATGTGAACCGTAATGAGAACCGTGCAGGAGTAAGCGAGAGAGGAGGATGATCGTGTGCGGAATTTGTGTGAGATTTTCTATCCAGTGAAATCTGGTAACTTTACACTCTGTGGGGTCTGAGAGTTAATAAGTTATTTCAGGACGCGGAAAGTTCTGCCCTCGCGATCCGCCCTCTCTTCCTGGACCGATTCCGCCGGATTCTGTCGTCGAGGTGACCCACGGTGGAACGAGTGAAAAAGTTTTCGGGAACACTATCAAAATTTTTCATCATCCTCCGTATAATGTCTCTCTTTATTTTCTATCTGAAAAACAATTCCAAGATGGACCGATGTTCCCAGAGGAAGAGTCGCGAATCAATTCGTTACACTCAGCAGTTAGCTACTTCCGCATAGTTTCTCCAACCTTACTAATTTTCTCAGTGAAGATAATAGAATCTTGATATTTCAAGGAAGGGAGTTCAAGTCTGCAACTGGTGACGATATGGGAAGGACTCAATAATCAAGCATCAAGATCCTGGATTGCCAGGAGTGACTTCGGGTCCTAGCTGTGGATCAGGTCCGAGCAAGGATCCCCCTTGATGATCTTATAGGGCGATTCGTTATAAAAATCCCAAATCCGTGATTCACGTTATCACAGTGAGTGATAGTGTCACAGTGAAAGAAAGAAAAAGAAAAGGGTGATACGTGCTGAGTGATAAGGCGTGAGCAGAAGGAAGTGAGAAATCAAATAGAAGAGGAAGAGCAAGACGCAGAAGAAGTCAGCAGCAGCAGGAGGTGCTGGAGGAGCCACGGTAGATTGGTCAGATAGATTAGATGGTCGAGGTGCTTGATTGGCGGCCTTGGGAGCCTACGGGGCCGTGCAGGGCACCTCGCACCTCCCCAAGCCTGCCCTGTAGGCCACTAGTTTTAAGGCTCCTCCTGTGGGCACCCCTGATCGCGGGGCCTTGCCAGTTTCTAGCAAGGAACAAGTGGGCTCCCATCTGGGGCCCCGTGAGAACGAGCGAGGCTGGCGAGCGCAATGTGGCACAGCGGGGGCATGGGCGCCCACACGGCCAACAACCCCTGGGTCAAACTTATGGGGATTGTGCACAAGGAACGGAGACATCACGACTCCGGTGGAGGCGCCTCAGGAGGACAGGTTTCCGCGACTACGGGGAGCAACGATCGCACCCTCAATCAGTGAGTGACTAAACCATATTTTATATATGATACAGGATTATTAGGACTCTTTGATCTTTCGTGGGGTCATCCCAACTGATTATGCTATCTGAATTTTTTTTTCATAGTACCTTGTAACCCAGCCTTCAATGTTCTGAGGGACTTTGATCTCTCGGCTTATTGCAATATATCTACAGGATGATATAGCCAGTCGATTGGATGTATCCTGTGTAGGGTGCATACGTAATTTTACCTTCTAAGAAGATGGAGATAGGAGTGACCTGCTTATATCTGTCGAGAGAGATCAGAGGGATTTAACTCCTTGGTAGAATATAGGAGGAGGGTTGTACTTCCGGGAAAGTATACATTACATGCTCACGCTTGTGCGTAACATGCATAGTGTAAGGTGTAAGGTAACTTCGTGTATTATTTAATCAAGGACTAGAGTAATTTCACGATCCGCTCGTTTCCGGGTGCTTGGTGACATTTTGCATCCCTGGGAATCACCAGAATATGTCTTGGTTAATGAAATGGCCTTTTAAGATATATCCAGCGAGTAAAATATTTCTTAGGCAAACGAATGATCAGGACGGTTCGTCAAACCTCCACGTCGTTTACCGTTTTGATCCTGACACGTCTCTGTCCCTTATATTGTATCCCGTTCAAAACCCATTGCCAGCCTTCACTGTGGAAAATTCGCGAACACAAAAAACAAAACCAACGCGTCCCAAGCATTTCGGAAAACCGTTGAAATATTCAAAGCTCGTAGCAGCGAGAGAATTGTATGTATTCATCTGAAAAAAAAAGAGATAAACAAAGTCTGTAACCCATCCAGAGTTTAAGTACTGCAATTTTTCAGGACGCCCTCTCGACAGTACACACAAGAGGTAGCGCGAGGAAAAATGAAATGGAGGAACAAGGATACAAGGAGCGAAGAGTAAAGAAGGAGCCTCCCCCCTGAGATAACGATATCGCTTGAGCATATTTCATTGGATGGTACTCAATATTTTGGCAAGGGGATGTATATCTGTATATACGTCCACTATGCCGGTTGGATGATATCCTGGCTCCTTAATGTTCCGCGGAGTGGATAAAAGTAGATAGAGGTTGGATAACCTTTTGAATTTCTTGATGGTCAACCAAGCGTAAAAACTTCTCTAGCTCCTACCTTGTACGTAAGATCAGCTACTATCGATGGGTATATAGCTGAAGCCCGGGACATAGATAATGGGTGGAGTCGAGTTAACGTAACGAGAACAAACGGTACAGTACATATCTGTACGGTCTATAGACATAGTCTTGTGTATCTAACTAGCCACCCTTAAGCCAAATGATTTTAGTCTACACTAAATCAGAAACTTTGCTTGATCTAGACTCTAGACAATTGACAGTCATTGTTGGTAGTCTTGCTCTATACCCCGTGCAGTGTGTTTCAGGGAAGTGTTTAATGGATGATCTCAGGCTGTTTGCATAGACCGTCGATTATTCAGTATCTAGAGTTCATGGAAGATTATTTAGGGAACTATCGTCTCGAAGACCTTCCAGGATATGTTGCGTCTGATGATCAGAATGGAGAAGGTTGCTCAAAGAGATTGAAGTAATTTAATATATGTCTGTTGGTAATACTCGTATACCTTTCTGAAGTGGAAACGATTTTGATTCACATACGAATAGATAATAGGTTTAGAAGATCAAGGTAGCCAAGTGGAATCTTTGAGGTATCAACTGAATCGTAGACGACAATTCAGTTGGATGAGTTTTTGTAGGGAATTTCGTTGAGTTAATCGCTGTTAATGCCAGTCGAATGGAGATGGTTTTTGTTGTATACTGAGCTTCTATCAGACTGATAGGTCTATAGGATTGTAGCTTTGTACTATAGGGAAACTCCTGCGGGCAAAGGACATTTGAATAAAAAACCTATCTGATTCTCGGCGTGGTTATTGTAATTCTAATAAATCCCTAGGGTGAAGCCCGCGTCAGACCAGAGTCCCTAGGGGTTATAGGAAGCCTGGATAACGAGTGGGGAGATTCCTGGGCAAAATAAATTTAATGTTTTTTACATGAAATATTTAGACCAGACCCTGAATGCTCCTGGTACCTCAGGGTCATTCTGTATAATATACTCATTGGATACCCCAAACTGATAAATACGTCTCATAAAAGTACCAATGGGCTCACTCGGCACGTTTTTTGTACCTAGTGGGGATGGGTGGTAGACCTGACCAAAAAAACTGCACGCGCCAAGATAAAAATCCACGCGAATCATTCTCAGTGGACGTTTATACATTTTTTGACATCAATGAGAATTACTTCCTGTCATCATATTTTTGTTAAATTATTATCACATTATTATCTCTTTTTTTTGTTTATTTCACAGGGAATTTTTTATGTGCTTGATCAAGTGATCGATTAAGGCAGAATCATATGATGAGTTCAGGAATCAGTCCTTACGTTAGTAAAACATCACGTTTTACCAACAGATCCAGTCTATTTGGCACATACATTTTAATAGGACAAGATCTTCTAATTCTATCGGTCCACACTCGTTCGAGATCAATAGAACGACTGGTTCCGTTTTCGGTGAACGTGGCAGCCCCTGGATTGTCGTCTTGTTGAGAACTTCCATAAATTTGGAGATTGCGACCAGCTCGATGGCACTCTACGACGATGGAATCCTACGATGAAAGGAAATAAAATCTAAAAGAGAATTGACCTCGTGTCTTCGACCAAAGGGTTTAAGCGTTTTATTTAAATTTTACTTATTTTTTTGACCTCACCAAATATTGACCCGATTACATATACCAAATTCTTTCAGAACGATACATCCAGATTTTGTGTGCCTAGGGGCTGCTATCTGAAACTCACACTTGACTCGGTCGCTTACAAGGACAGACGGTGTTACGTATACTCGCATGTATCTACAAATACACGAAGGTATACACAGGATAAAATAGGAGTCGGAACCCTTGGTGTTGACAGAAGAGCCCTTTGAAGGTCCCTTTTTGGGGGATGGAAATACCGAGCAATTGTTTGGTTCTATCACACTCAGAGGACAGTTGGAAAATTCGCTTTTTAACGAACTGTCTTCTATTTCGTTTCGTATGTTGAATCGATGTTGATTCGCTTGGTGCGCTTGGTGTTTTCAAAGTAAATTTTGCATAAAATACCAAAATGTCATGGCGGGTTAGATTTCTCAATAGAAAGCCTGAAGATTGGTACGTACTCATGTTACCCACGTAATTACATGCTGCTTCTCCTGTAAGGAATTCTTAAGTCTTTTTCAGAGTCTGCAGCAAAGTGGTTGCTGGCGACCCTTCTATTTTTACGTGTCACGTTTCCTGTCGCTCTCCTGGATGTTTTACGAGGGGATTAACGCGACGTGAAATTGCTGATGGTTACGGACGCCCAGTGTCGATTGGCACTGAGGTGGAGGCGCCTTTTACAACGGGATAAAATTCAATCCGATTAACGACCGCAACCAGACGAGACCAGAGAAGGCTCTGAAAACTATTGCTAATACGTGTGCATAATGAGGACAGTGTAACTTAGATCCAGGGTGGTCATGAACACGCTGAAAAATTTGCATTATTGAAGAATCAAGATCTCTGATTCGATCTTAGAAGCCATGAATTTGGAACAGAGATGATATTGGTATCACGATTGGACATTGATACCAATTATCGAAGGTAGTGTTGTAGCTCGTTATGGGACGTAAAGAATCATTGATTTTGTATACTATTTATTTTTTTTCATTTCAATTCCCATGAGCTGAAGTGGCAATAGATTCTTTTTCTATGGTTGAACTTTGCCCCAACGTCGATCTGTTTCCATTGAGCGACGTTCTAAGCAACGGAGACTAACCCCGGCATGTTTTCCGATATACCCTTAGCCTCAGAAGTTCAGATCTGGTGACCCCTTAAGGGTGGAAAACGACGATTTCATGATTTCAAGGGGAGAGACTCCCAGCTACCGCGACGAAGAGCGTCCTATAATCTTTTTTTTTTCATGAATAATTTTCGACGATCAGTGGTTAAACAGAGCTTGAGGAAGCTGAAGTCACTGTACAAAAAGAAATTAAGAACTGGAGTAAATGAGGTTAATTGCAAGAGGAAATTCGTTGATTAATATTTTAGTATATTTGATATTTTAATTTGAAAATTTTCAAACCGGATATCAAAATTCATATACGTCATGTGAGACGCCAAATTACTGGGTACGTCTGGCCTGTTAACGACCTTGCACGCTGTGTGGTTTCAGAGTTTACCTAACCATTGAAAAACGGAGGATAGGACGAGAAGGACAGAGCGTCTTTTGGAGCCTGGGGGTAGAGCCCGAATAAAGAAGGACGAGGGACGACCCTGCCCTTTCTTTTGTCTGCTAAGTGAGGTTAGGGAGAATAAAGGGACAAAGCTTTCATTCCCGTGGAAGCGCGTGCAGTCAGGGTGTGACGTGATTTTATACCCACCTGGGAATCATTTTCCCTATTCGCGCACCTCTTCAGCCCTTATCGTTCTCTTTCATTCTTTTACTGTCTCTCTATCTTTTTTTTTTACTTTCTGTTAGTCTATCCATCTTCGCCATCCCTGCATCCTCAACAGTTCATCTTTTTCTCGTTCAACTAACTCTCGATACTTTCATCTCCCTCTTATCTCTTAGGCTAAGGGTAATGGACTAAGGTTTCATCCCTCTATTGAACGACGCCACCCGTAGTCTAGCTAATATCCTAAATGAGAAGGCCATCGTCGAAAGGATCACTCGAGGTAACGACGTCCTCAGGAAAAGTCCCTGTCAACCTGGAATTCCTTCAGCGAGTTTACGGTACACCCAGGGACGTACTCAGGCATGTGGTAGGCCGGTGCGTTAAAATCTTGCGGTCCATGAAAATGTTACCCTGGAGTATAATACCAATTTAATTCTATGCTTCGCTAGACCTACCCAGTACTTCACGGCCTAGAAGACGATTTTACTCGAGATATTCGGGGCTTGCTGCTGTCCCTGGAATGTATATATATATTACGTATGTATGTGCCTATGTACCACATTCACATATATGTATACATACATATATCAGGATTGAATTTGGCGCGACTTCTCACTGGGAAATCTGAATTTTTATCGTAAATGGAAATTCGGTACTTGCCAATGGTTATTTTATCACCGATAGAGGAAATCAGGCCATATCCAGGAATCTTGCGTTCCCTTGATATCCCAGTGTGAAGATAGCAGAATTGAAGGAGGTAATATACGACACAGATTCTAATATTACGTCGTATCCATACGATCTTCGAGGTTTCGCCTTGATCGGCATTTTACGAATAATCCATTCACGGCCATTCATTTAACACACTATATTCTAGGTTATGGACGGTCAAAGATAACCCTGCCCGCTAGGTTTATTTAAACTTGAACCGGAAATAGCACAGCCCATTGATTTTCCACACTTACAGCGAGACTTTACAACGCGAAAGGACTTTACCCCTCGCTGCGTCAAGATTATTCGGGTCAGGTACTTGATAACAAGTTTTGGGCCTTACCCTACCATCACGTACTACCTCCATTTGAAAGACCCAGTCGTAAGTGTAACTAGAATTCTTCAGTCTAACTGCCACGTGCAATTCTCGCTAACTAAACACTATGGAATCTGTTGAGTTTTATCCATTCCCCCAGTTACTGGCTCAGGATGTTCCTTGCTGATTCAACTCGTATCCTCCAATAATCCAGTCCCTACTGAGAGAAAATCTATTTTTCAGAAACGGGCCACCAACTGATACGTTTCCTGCGGGAAAGATTACGTCAAGAATTTTTAGCTAGGTGGTACTTTTCTCCTACCTCATATATGCCTATATATGCCTTAGGTATAGTGCAATACCGCGTACTTATGGCTTTTCATATTTTCTCAAGATACCATCCGGATCAGGAACTTTTCTTGCTTCTCTCGTAAATTCGGAATATCTGGATGCTTCATCGACCTTCTTTATCCTGAGAGTATAGTCAGAGCAGTAAATTTCCCTGTCCTATACAGCGTACTTATATTGTATTTACAGTCTGAAGTCGCAAATACCGGTCTTGACAGTGTCGTACGATCACTTTGGTTGAGCATCGTTTTGGCAAGATTTTACAGAAAAAAAGTGAAAATAAGGTTTTCCAATGTCCATTGGGCAAGTCGCCAATTTCATTGACCGATCAGAGGAAAGTCTCGGCCTTGAATTTTTCGCGTTTCCAATACCTTTAACGAGTCCGAGAGAGACAGACTTATGTGTGTTGGCGTGCGTAAGACAGAGACAGACATAGCCGTAGCTCAGAATCGATAATTTCGAAACCTTTAACCAAATTGGTTATTGTATCTTCTGAATCGTCCTGTATCGTACTGTATTCTGTACTGTATTTCAAGGAGCAACCTTAGACTGCACTATTCCTGGAGCATTTCCATACTCAGGACGTTATCAGGGTCATCATTGATTCAGCAGGACCTAGTCTATAGATGGAGGAATCCTTTGACGGACGCCGATATAGACAATTTGAAAGGCTTGCTACAATCTGGTAGGAAAAGTGCGAGGAAGGAATTGCTTCCACTTCGATTTCCTGCTGGATCGTCACGTTCGTTCGAATTACACTTCTGGGTTAACTGGCACTACCGGAAGCGGGATAGACTTCTCTCCAACTCGGCCAAAAGCTGCTGCTGATCTCTTCTTTCTTTTTCTTCTTATTTTTTTTTCTTTCTATTTCTTTCTTTCTCGTATTTTTTGTTTTTCTTCTTCTAATCACCTTTTTCTTCTCCTCAGTAATTTCACCATCCATCCGTCGCACGTGAGTTGAGAGGTACGTAAGTGCTGGTGAGCGTAATTAATTTCTCATTCGCCATAATGGATTTTCCGGATTCCTATCGGCGGATTCCAACTTGTAAGACTCTGAGAATCCAGTTTCTTCGTTGATTTTGGTACCCCTGAATATATCATGTACAACTTGGGATGATCGGTGAGTCAGGGTATCCTAAGCTCTGTACCTTATTGGGTCCAGGTGGTCCTGGGTTGACTTTAAAGAACCCTGCAGATACTTTGGATTCTGTGCAGGTATGGTTTATCTGATGAGTTTTATTTATGAACAGTTATTTTGAAAAATTGTATGGACGCCTTTTTTTCCACTTATTTACCAGAGGCCAATTGCTCGCGGACCGTGGCGCCATCTCATAAACGATTAATATATTATTTCATATACTTAAATTTCTAAAGTACCTGCAATATGTCAAATTGACTGTATCCAGTGAACGAGGAAGTCGCGTGACAAATGAACTTGCATTGAACGATGATAGAGACGACCAATCGGCGTAGCGAAAAGTGGCGACAGAATTTCGATATATTTTGGATACATAACAAATTAACTCTGACGTGGATCTTAATGCTAAGGGGATTCCCCTCTGGTCGAAAGAGCTTGGTAGCCAGGAAAATTGGAGCATTGCTCTATATCGTATTTGAGGTATGAATACAACATTCATTTTTGGGTATATTCTATTATATCTAACTAAACTCCTTCTGAATAACGTGACTTTATTTTGCAAAACGGTTGGCAGAATTTCCCATTAACTATTTACGCATGCTCGAGCATGCTCTAGGGTGTACCGAGTTTTCTCCAAGGTAATTAGACTCTTGGGTAACAACCTACAATACAGAGCATCAAGAAGGATTTCGTCCTCATAACGATGAACTTTCTTTAGCCTGGTATAATTTCGTCCTGGAGGTTAGAGTACGTCTTGTTAAATTCCTTCTAGTAGAGGTTCCCAAGTTATACGTGTTTCTCTTCCTCGTTTCACCAGACACATGCATACTCGCCTGTAGTAAGGTAATAAGGGGCCATTTCACGTCTAGCCAGGATGAAGGCGGAGCCAAGATGCCTTCGGAATGGTTTAGCGAGCCTCCAGGAAGTCGTCCTGGAGGATGAATTTCTAGGTTGACACGAATCGTATCTGACTATATATATGTATAGTATGCATATCACTTCCGCATATTCTTGAATAGCCGAAGACACAATGGCGACGGGCTGTGCCAGGATTTCACGGAATAAATAAAAACTCTTCAAAAATGATCAAGCGTCAGAAAAAGCATGATAGCTCAAAATTATGAATTCTCTCTAATAATAAATATTATACTCAGTACTAATACATCTCGGTACGTTTATACCTATAGATAGCTCACAAGGTATTCTAAACACTTTTTTGCTTGTAACTCGGGTACAGCTTTTAGCGTTGTGTTCCAACCCTCGTCCGTCTGCTAGATAATTCGATGCGGGATTCAGGCACGTTCCGACCATGAATACGGCCCCCTTGTTTGCGACCCTTCCTCCCTTCCGAACCCTTATACGTTAGGTTAGGTTGGATCTTCTCCACCTGCCATCCCGACTTGGGTTTTCCTAACTCTGCCACTTTCCCTTCGCCTCATCTTCATCATATCTCTCAACCTAATCGACAGATCCAAGAATCTTGTTCTCCTGATCTCCCCACTCGTAGGTCCCTTCTCTGCTACTCACTTTTATTCCTACACCTGACATCGCCTTGAAACCCCAAGAAGAGGACATCGTCGTAAATCGTACCTAGTGTCCAATTCACTCTTCATTTTTGCAGATTGTGTTCCTGATGTCGTGATTTACATCCAGCCTCAATTGTGGACCACGTAGCCACCCTTAGTCCTCGTCCCTCAGCTTCTTGGAGTTGTGCTTTTAAAATTCCAGGGTTGTGATATCAATTTACTGGACGTTAGTCCTTTCCATTTTCATGTCATAGGGATGCACGCTTATCAGTAAGGATTCTATGAACATATATTAAAGATCACTAGGTATCTCTTCCCTGCGGTAGACGAAATTGACCACAGCCAGCGTGTATACAATTTTCCATTAAATGGTCCAGGACGAACCCTTCCTACCACAACACAATGTGTTTCTAGCTGCTTCATAAATCATCCAGAATCCAAGTTCTTACTGAATCCTGCTAAAAACACCGACCTCCACCAGATGGTAGCACCTCAACTTCACATCCGATATTGAAAGTCACTATGGATTCTCTCATCCTCGCTATCCTGTTCCATTCTCCCGATGACTTCTAAAAAATTCCCCATTTTTATTCTTTACTTCATCTCCTTTTCACTCAGCAATCAGGTTAGCCTCGCCGTTGCATTCGTACATGCCAGAGTCAGAACAGGAATTTCCAGGTATCAAACCCCTAAAAAAAAAATTCCCTGCAAATAATCTCTTTCTGATTCATTCTCTATCAGAAGCGTTTTTTCGACGAAAAAAAAGCAATTTACAGCCCGAGTTTTAAAAAACCCGTATTTTTCAATAATTTTTTCCAGGTTTTTGCGAGTCCAACGATTTCCAACAATTTGAAGAGAAAAATTTAATTGTAACAGTGGTTCCCAGGCGCGCTGTAACGTGGTAGGTGCTTTAAACAACGGGTCATGACGGTGAGGTGGAGGGTTGCCTGAGGTGGTCGCTGGGATGACCTCTGTAGTCACTGGGCGGGTCTGTGGGACAGGGGCGAAAGCCGAAGGGGCAATGCATTTGACTGCAGCCACGGTAGTACCTGCCGCTTCTGCTACTTCCTACCGACGCCGGCGTCGGCTGCTGCTGCTGTTGCTGCTACCCCTAACACTTCCCCACGCCGAATTCACGGCAATGCGGTACTCCTATCTATGTTTAATAGACTGCATAGACGGCGGAGCGTGGCTCCCGTTATGCACTTTACTGTAATGCCGTCACCTTGCTACCCTTATACATACCAAGCTAAAGATACACATGACGCTGGGTTACGACGTTGCGATACACTTAGCCTAGCATCGCCTTAACATCCTCTAGACTTGGCCTACACGCGAGTCTTCCTATGCTGCGGTAACCCTGTCTATGTTTAGCAGACTACATATCTATACACCAGAGCGTGACTTTCTTTATGCATTTTTAGCTCAATCCCATCGATCGATACCCAATCGATACATTCAATCACCCCAGGATACTCGATGGACTCCATTCACGGGACTTTACTGTTTCAGGATTATGGCCGCTTTTGGAATTTTTTCTGACCTCACTATGGACGCCATCTTCATTACACGACACCGATGCATTCTGGATTATTTACTCCACTGCACTTTTACTGCATCCGTCATTGGATTCTTATCCATTGATTATCTTCGCCCTGGATATCAATTTTTTTTTCATTTTTATACCGTTGGTACCTTTACCCTTTGTAAATAATTTCGGTTCGATTTGTTCTCTAATCGTATTGACGTGATCCTCAGGCTGAGCGGCGGTCGCGTCTCGTGGGGGAAAGGTAACATAGCTTCTCGAAGTGGCGTCCCAGAGCGTCGCGACGCAGGACGTTTCGTGACTCGTACTTACTTCCCTTAACTCGATAAGAACTCCTCGACACGATCCCGGGAGGTAATATCCGATATGTGTACATAAATACATGTTGTTGTTAGGTTAGGTTTATGAGCATTTAACGTATGAGCGTGTCCATAACATGGGCGACAATCTTTCTGTGCTTTATAACCGTATGTATGAGAATATATGAATGGCCGTAATGTTAGCCAGAACTGGGATATAAAATAGGCAGGAATGCTTTTTGAGTTTTGCGAATTTCTATCGACTCTTTCGCTAAATACTTTGTGGTTCAAAGGTTTATGTATAGGTTAGGTATAGAATACATGTATATATGTATATGCATACTTTACACAAGTACCTGGTGTATGAGAGGGGAGGCAGATAGGCGTTCGAAATTTGTTGTGTCTTTTTATCTCATTTACAAAGTATGGCCGTTTTCGAATATTGACAAAAAAAGAACCGATTTGACAACGCTCAACAGACTGAAATGGCGTACTAGCCTCTCAAAGGAATTCGCGAATCGTGCAGTCGTGGAATCGTGCTGAGATTATTCAGTTTGAAAAATAATGCTTTCGACCGCTGGACACTGATTTACACAATTTGCATAGAAACAATATCTCGTTGGAGACAGTCAGTGTTTCGCGCGAGCGACCCACTCGTGAGATTGCAAAGCGATTCGCGAATATTCAGCTATCCCGTAGCGTTGTGGCCATTGGAAATTCGCGAAATTCTCTCGCCATTTTACGGCTACTGTGTTTGCCTGTGAATTCGTAGCAATTTGTCGACGCCGGAAAGAACTGGCCGGTTTTCATGGCGCGACGAGAACTTTAATCGCACGCGAATTTCGACCGCACTGAGGTTCGTGTATACCGTGAACATCGTACGAGTGAATTGTCGCATCTCGAACGTGCCAAAAATTAAATTCAATGAAACTATTATTCTGCGGGCTAGCACGTATTTATTTCTACCGCAAATATAAACTTTGTGTGTCGTCGCTGTTGGCACTTTATCCCTTTCATGGATATTCGGCATAAGTATTTTTTTTATGGCAATCAAATAGACCTTGTTGCTCCAAGTAGATTGTAAATCCACATGCACTTGTGATAATGAATTTTTGAAATATTATTTTTTCAATTCTAGATATAAATCAACTCTAACAACGAAGGGGAATAAAAGCAGTGAAAATTTTCAAAAATTTGTAAACTCATGTAAAGTTCACTTATCATCCCCGTCTGTCGATTATCCAATGATGCCTGATGCTTCATAATTTGACACAGGTAATTTGCTCTGTGATGAAAACCGGATCTTGAGGTACTTCAGCACAATAGCTAGCCTCTACCTAAACCATAATTAGTAATGATTGATATATAGCGAAGCGAGGCAAAAAGCTGGCTAAAGAAAATACAAAATGCTTAGCAGTGCAAACATTAGGCTTTAATAGCATAAAGCGTGCCCTGGTACTTTTAAATTAACGGATAAGCCTATCGAAGAACGAGGAAAGAGGATAAAACCAAAGCATATCCGACAAGCCATAAGACTGAATCTTCTTAAGATGATCTGAGACAGATTAAATCTAACCCCTAGGCTTAAAATCTGCACTCGTTCCTCGGCTTCGTTATATTCAAGTTATATAATTTTTAATGAAAACCCAACACAGGCTTTTTACCTTATTTACATAAAAAATATATAAAACCATAGATCAGTAATTGCTTCTGAAAACGATAACCTTAAAATAATTATTACATAATTTTGCATACACCGTACAAATAGCGTACATAATATACATCAAACTCGCATATAAAACTCTAAGTACCACTCAAGACTTCCCTCGTTAACGTAAGACCAATAAGGAGTTCAAAGGTCGGACCGGAAGTCGTAGACCAGAAATGATACTCGAAGTAGGCCTCGTAATCTGCCACATGTTGCTACCGAATTCCCCTCACACGTTACACAACAGCACGTATATAAACAAGTAGATATACACTCGCGCACCCTTGAACCAGGTTGACCTTTGACACAGCATCTGTCTCAGACATTAAAAAAAAATCAATTTCGTAAATTTGAATCTACATTTAAATCTGTAATTATCATCAGATAAATTTCATATTTCAGGTCACGCGTATAAGCACTGTTATCATACTTGATCTTAACGATGGATTGAATGCGTCCATTGACCCTAAGAATAAGATCTTCCCAGCTACTCCACAGTGACCCATGACCCCCACATACTAAGAGGTTAATAATCCCATGACCAATATCCTCTTAGTGAATTCCTCATAGATTTCATTGCACAACGACGTCTTAGTTTGGCTCGTCTTCTAATACGATCAGTGGCTCCTCCTCGTTATGGGCTATAAAGTTGTCAGAGCTGAATGAGAATGGAAGGGTCAGGGGGTCAGGGAGAATCAAGGTTATTACTACCAAACGGCCCTTTCATCGATCTTACTCAAGTAGGTACTACCGTGCGTAATCTAGCCCAATCTGTAACAGCTCAAGTCTGACTAACGACACCTGCTGCTACTTAAATCAAGAGACTCGGTCGAGTCTGGTGCCGAGTGCAGGCAACCGGCTGTACAGGGCACGGACCGCCGAGACTCTTTACCCGAGTCGACTCTTACCCCCGAAAAAAAACATGTGTAAAAAACTATGTCAAGTACAGGAGTGCTGTGATATCCTGTAACAAAAAGTATTGAAATAATACAAACTGGACATGCCCGTGTAATCTGTGCCGCGCGGTTCTATACGTACAATATACTATATACATAAAGGTAAATCCTACTCCGCTACCAGTGATTTCACCTAACGGTCAGAAATTCGAAAGAGTTAAACTACTGAAATTAAACCCCTCCCAAAAATACGTGTAAAAAACTATGCCAAGTTAACAAGTCACTACGTATTTGCTTATTACGTGATCTAGCACTAGCCCATAATTTTAATTGTATTTTCAAAATTTCTTATAACGTCTTCGCTACTGCTTTACGTTGTTACTGCTTCTTATACTTAATTATGATTTAACAGTGATTTAATAATTAATAAAACTTCAAGCTGCGGTCAAGACTCCGGAGGCAAGATACGAGATTAATATTTATCAGTGTGCCGAGAGTGGCGCAACCAACCCTTGAGATGCCAGTGATGCTGTGCAGCGTTTTCACTCTCACTCGGCTGGACCAGAGGTGCAAAGGATGACGGTTTGGCATTACTGTGTCGGAGTGAGGGCTCTGTGTAGGGGTGGTTTTCTCAAGGGCTGCTACGAGCCTCGAGAGCTGGCTGGTATGGTGGAAGAGCAAATGAGAGAAAACAGGGGGATGCTGGAGAATCCTGCCGAGGGAGAGTAAGGGATTAACTCGTTTCTGGCCCGATGGGCATTTTATTACGCAGATGTATATCTGTATGTATGCATAGTTGGTCCAGCATCGGGATACATACGGGCAGGGGCCTCAAAGCACGTTGTTGTACTCTTTTACGAGCCGCACGAGTGTTGAGCCAAGCGGGCTCAAAATAGTGCCAACTTTCAACCCCCGAGATAACGAGTGACACGGTTGCCAACTCACCACCCTCTGGCGGTCCACGCCACACTCTATAAATTGTCCAATCGCAAAACGAATCGAACTTCTTTTCTTGTACTAACCACTTGGCCTTTTTTTCTTGTACTCATTTTTTCGACACTTCTTCCATTTCCTTTTTCCTTCTGTACGTAACCTTTTATTTTCTTTTTTCTTCACTCAGCTTGGGGTTTGCAGGGCTCAGTGTGACCCTTTTCACTTCTCTGCTGGACGTAGTAACGGAAATTACTTTTTTATTTGAGTTAATTTTCACACCTGTAATTCTAGCGGTTGAACATGGAATTTATTTTTTAACGAGGGTTAAGGAAAAGAATATTTGGATAATTATATGCAAAGCTTCGACTTTTGCGATACAGTGTCGCGACGCTATCGCGTCGGGACGCTAGGGTGCAATTTAGCATATGGTAAATCTGGGGTTTCATCGTCGGTATTTATCAGGGTGGGAAAGTCGAGCATCCCCTTGGAAAGAGGATGTGGAAAATCGGGAAATTATCATCCTGAGAGAGAGTGTGGTTTACGTGCTGAAGGGGTAGTTTCGTTGAGTGGTTTTTTTTTTGGAGACGACAAGATGAGAATAAATGGAAGAAAAATTATTCCTTGCAACATGAAACATCAGGAGATTGCCAGCCAGTTTTCTTATGTGACAAATAGCAGTGAAAGAAATGCCTCTTGAATGTATTTTGACTGATATCATTTTTTTTAATCGATATTAATTGTATTATCAAAAGCTCCAACTTAAACGTGGAGGTTGAAGTGAACGAAAAAATACAAAAAATGTTATCTGATATCGTACTGTAAATAAGTGAGTAAATAACTGATTACCTTTGAAAATTTAAAATCGACTTTTAGAAATAATAATAATATTCTTTGTATGAAATTCTTTGATGAATTCTCTCTCTCTCTCTTGTCTACCAAAGAATTTGTGGCTGACGGACCAAAAAAGTCACGTTCAAATCATCCCCATTGAATGTCGATACGTTTCACGCAATTTTATCGTATTTTATAACCCAGAAACGATCTCGCCGAAAATAACACACTTGACGCCCAATATAATACATGTATACTCTTGCATATAACAGAGACTAGAGTATTTCCAAATTCAGTCAGTAATCAATAATTATTTATACGGCAAAAGCAGTGCAGGTAGATTTTCATAATTAGATAATATAATTGACAAATTCGTTAACGATTAATTAACATTGTTACTCGTTTGCAATTGGTAGTACCAAATTGATACTATCGATACCCCTGTCACTTTTCTGTCTCGCACAGATATACCTGTGTAATTTTGATTACACTCCTTTTCCCAAATAAGAATTTTTTTCTACAATTATTACGAAATATTTATGTCTGATTAAACGTTAGTTCGTTTTTAGGCCAAATAATTATATTCGTACAGGAACTAGTTATGCTTATGTTGGTTCGTAAGGTCACTTGTTGCCAACCTCGACGACAACCTGTTAAGGGTTTATACCAACCACGACACACATATTCAAATATTGATTTGCACCGTTTACGAGCTTGTAACTCGTTTGTCATTCTAGGTGTCCGCCGATATCTGTGTTCTTTTAGCTAGAGTTCACTCAGCTCTAAGTTCCCAATGATCGAACGTTCATTGAATCGGGAAGATAAAAAAAGAGCCAAAAATTCCAACATGGCTGTCGATCATGCTCGGTTGAGTCTTTTGGTAAAGTTATGCTATAGTTTTGCTGGTACGATATTCTGTACATAGATGGCGACACTGAATTTCAAATGTGCCAGTTAAAAATAGAGATATACATGTGTTGAATAGAGAAACATATAAAAATATTTGCATAAAGATTTTAGTATAGACATTTTATGAATCGTGTGCCGTATACTTTGTCTGCATTGGGATCGCGTGCGGGAAAAAAAAGTGCTAAAGAGGCCGCGTTGCGGAAAAGTAAATTTTTCAGTAGCCACGTAAACTGCTGGACGGTCTTGGTATTTACTACGTGACCATGCAACAGCGAGGATTAAGTGTTTATTATATGAAGAATCGTTTGTAACGATAATATTCGTATTATTTTTGAAAAATGACGGCAAGCCTTCGAAGCATACTACAAAGCTAATATTTATTTCCGTCACTTGAAGTTGGCCGTGCCTCGTGCCAATTGGTCGATAATTTGTATTTTCGCACTAAAAATTTAAAAACGTACCCTATCGATATTCTTTCGTTGCTTCGTTCAAAGAAAGCAAATATCGTGTCAAGCGGTCGTAAATACTAATGGAAAACTTTGTTAAGAAAAAAAAGGCGAATAGCTCATATACGAAATTTAAACTAACCTAACGACTAGCTCTAACTTTAAAGCATTTCCGGTGAGCAATTACAAGCAGCTATGATTGCTCATGGTACGAAGTAGTCTCACGATTATTTACCTTTTTATATTGTGACGTGTTTTTTCGACTCACAGTCACAAAGCGACTCCAGCTACCGATTCAGAAAACCTTCTCGCTTTTTGGTTCACTTCGAGTCACAATCCTCCTCAGAAGCTACACTGTCGGATTAATTCGTACAGTTACGCCAATGCTCTCGGAAGATTTTTTATTGTGGAATTGAGGTCGAGGTGTTCGAATCTGCCGTGGAGAGACAGTCCTGACGTACCGGGTTGCCTGGTAGAGGAGAGTACCCGACGGAGACGTTTCCACGTATCGGCAAAGATCCGGGTGAGGTACCACCGACCCGCTGGAGAAAGGCAAAGGGCTGTAGAACGAGCGGAAATAAGGTTTTGTTACGATTAAGGACAGGGGAGGAATCCCCTGTTGACGATGTGGTGCCCAGCTGTGGCCCGATGTCCTGGGCAAGCGGCCGCGGATGATCTCCAAGAGTCACGTACCGATTCGCTAAGGAACACTCCCGATTTAGTTTAAAGAAACCAACTCGAGAAAAAGGATAAGAGTTATCGGCTATAAGGATCTCGACCAATCAGAATGATTTGTTTCCGTATTTGACTATTCTCAATTGACTGCTTCAAAGCAGTCTGTCTTGTGACACCGATCAAGGTGGTTCGAGTTGGCTGGCGCTCTCCGCGCTATCTGTTGACAGTTTCTCTAACTGCGTGTCATATACGGTATAGAAAGTCTCGCTTGTGTGGCTTTCGCGTTGTTCTCGCAATATCCAGAAAATACTATCGATTTTCCGCGTGCGTTTCGGAGGTGCTGTGCAATAGTGTAGTGCCCACCTGAGTGTCTCCTGGATACAGTTCTCGGTCTTCACGGATCAGCTGAACCAGCCCTGGTGAGTACTCCCAATTTATTAATCGGTGGAGGGATTTCAGCATATACGGTTACGTTTTCCGTTTTTAAGCGTCCCCAAAAATGCGCAGGATCCGTTAAGCTACTGTCTTTTCTGGCAGGTTCCGTCAGAGCTCTCGTTTTGGCGGAGTTGACACTTTTTCACCTCAACTCCCAGGTCATACCGGCTCGTCAGTTGCTGGTGAAAAAAATGACTGGCATCCGCCTGTCATGCGAATGCATGAACGAAAAGTGGACGGCCGAAGGTGACGTAGGTTAGTTCTCGAATTTTCGTTATCGGTGCGGGATTAAGAAAATACGTTACATTCTAGAACGAAAGAACCCTCCGAACCAACCCCTTATAAAACCAACAACGATCCCCCTATTAGACGTCCTTATAAAATACCCACCAATTTAACCCCAGGAGACCAAAAGATCAATCGACATCTTTGTACTCGCTAACTTTTTTTTTATTCACCACGGATTTCCTTTCTCGACCCATCGCCATTCCTTGTTCACCCCGATTCCTAACCTTTCACAGGGTGAGACCGATTACCCTCCTCAGGCCTCTTCGCAATTGCCAGGAAGACTTATTTCCTCGAATTCAACGGGATATCTTTCCGCGTACCATTTAATTAGGCTCGTTACCTCAAGCTGAGTTTTGACATGGTTGGCCAATAGCTGCCTCTACCGTCAGTCTAACGCGTCCGACTAGTATCAAGAATATAATTATTACAACCGTATACGATTGATCTTCCTCAATTTTTTTCGATTACACTCGATTACAATCTACTGAAATAACCAAGTAAGTTTCCACGGCGAACGAGTGGGGCATACCTGTTCCTTGTAATGGTGGACAAGTACCGAATTGAGGATGCGCCCAAAGTAGGCCGTCTACGTACAAGTTTTAGTTCATGTACTTGGAGCGTAGGACTTGGGATACATTGGGAATTGGACAAATATAAGATCCCCGGTGCATGTCTCTAGTCGGTACTGTTTCTCGTACGTGACTCATACGTTTCCATATAATGTATCTCGTCTCTATAGAACTTCGTGAATGACAAACTTTTCGAAACTACTGTATATACTTGTAACAAGATCCCATGCATTTGCTTGTAGTTACTTTTTTCGAGACTTCTAGCGATATTGGACTGAAAGTTTCGTGACGTCATTCTTTTTTTTAAAACCGTCGCCATATTGTTTTTTGTCTTCGTTAATTTTAACCATCGTCCCATTGTCTACGGAAATGTAGCTGGTACTGGTTTTATTCTGGGCTTGCAAAACAAGGGTAGGAAGAGAAACAGAAAGAAACAAGGACACGACAAAAAAGTTCCAAACTTATTTCTCGTTGGCTTTGTGGACATGCTTGCGTTCGGCGCTGTACATCACTATGTATTTATATAGGTGCTCATTTATCTGTTTAGTATACTGTACTATGTATATCTGTATATATGTATATATGTATACTTCGTGAGCGCGAGGCACGAGAAGCGCCTTTGATTTCTGCAGGGAAATGAATTCGCAATGGCGCTCGTGGTCGCGTGCTTCGAGTACTAGTAACTGTTGGATGGTGGGGGTAGGGGAATGAAAAAAAGGGAAATGTAGATATAAAAAATAATGGAAGGGCGAGTGGCGGCGGAAATAATAACAACTAGGCAAGGTGGTGGCACCGTCATGAGGGCCAAAGCGAAAAGGAATTACCTACCCCGAAGAGCTTCGTCAGCTGCACGCGACTGGATAAAATGTATTTCAATAATAATAATAATAATAGAAAGTGAAGAAAATTGGCAAAATTTTCAAAATTTAATATCCAAGAAAGTTTACGGATTTACAAAACAATATAGAACATTAGTGTATATATATGTATATACGTTCGAATAATTTATTCGTTTTTTGGGATTTTGATATTTAAAAAAAATTATGCATTTTATATAATTACGAATTAATACATGCGTAAAATTGACGCGTAATAAAACTTGAAGGGAAAAGTTTTATGGTTGTACGTTTTGCAATGACTAATGGGATGTTAATTCGCTGAAAAAATGATCTCGCATCTTGGTGATAAAAGAGCAAGCAGGTATCAAAATTTCTAGAAATCAAATAGATAAGCCACGTGAACATTAGGTAAAAGTTAAAAAGGCTTCGCGATTAATTTGCGATTAGTTTATTTGCGAGTTTCAGTCGGTCACCTGTGCTCGAGTGGTAAAGGCTGATACACATGAGACAATACGGCGAGCCTGCAGCTGCAACGTCTGGGCAGTTGGATATTTTTACCAGGCTGCAGCTGCGACGTCAACGATCGATCGTCAAAGTTATCCGCAAGGCACTCATTTTGTTTGTCTCCTTTCTTCAGTCTTTATCTTCTTTCTTTGTTACTCGTCAGTGGCTCCCTCACGCGGAGCCTGTGAGAAGCTCTGGGTATTATTTTTCCCCAAGGCTTCCGGAAATCGAGAGACCACGTCCGGTAAAGAAATCTCATTCGTCCTCGTGACAAAACGGATAAACGAAGATGCTACAACCTGACTTATGTAAACCTGTGGATTCCAGGGTGACTCTTCGCGAATTACGAGCGTGAAATAGAAATAAAGTGGAAAATGTTGGCGGGTCGGTCTCTACGTCTTTGCCAAATGTACTTCGGGGAAGCTTTATGGTACGCCATTATCCCGCGACGTTTCAACTGTCGCTTGAACGTTCGTACGTAAATGGAATCGCAAATCAGAAATTGCTGGGATATATAAATTCTCTATTCTGGTTTCGTTTCGGTCATTGTTGTCTGTATATGTTAGTGGACGTAAATAATTTAATAGGAATAGGTAAAAATTGTATTATGGTTAAAAATATTTTAAGGTTGCAATAAAAGATGCTAGGCACCTTGTATCTTATTGCATACGGGAATAATAATAAAATGAAGGAAATAAAAGTAAACTTGGAAAATAACGTCTTGGTTATGTATGTGATAATAACAGTCTTGGGCGGAATTCATTAAAATCGTATGTATGTTAATGTATGATAATGAAAGTCCCTGTTTTGATATTAGCCAGTTATTAATAATCGAAATAATAAAAGTGCCGTGACGCGTCGACTCGACTCCTTGCACGTCATTCGCACGCGACTTTAAACCAATCATAAATCACGTGCTGTTAACGATTCTCTTCTTTACCATACTGAAAATTGAGACTTACCGACGGAGGCTTCTTTCTACTTAGAAATGCGTGTCAGCCATGATAGAAAATCGCTTTGCAGAACATCCTACTAGATGCTATTTTGCATATATTTCTTTAATAATCAATCTTTGATGTCGACCATAAGTGGACAATAGATTAAATAATCGAACAAGTAAATCGATCTCGATAACCAAAACTTCGCTGCGTACAAGTAAGGTTTGATTAATAATTTATGAAAGAGTCGGTTTCACAAATGAGGTTTATTGCTTAACCCCGGTTTAACTACTAGATTAACCAATCAACATTTTCAGAGATAAACCAAGTTTTAACAATAAGCCGTGTTTGTGAAACCGACTCTTATAGAAGTAATTTAAATATTATAGAGTCTAAACTGTATATTCTGGTATACTAAATGATATGCAATGATATATTTTGTTATTATATCCAGTGATATTTCTGTACTCATTTTAGTATAGCACTAACCTCAACAGATAACGCGCGAAATTCAAATATGGTTAATCGCGCAATGACTTTACCTTCCAGACAGGTAGACGCTTCTTGCTTTTCAGCTGACAGGAAGGATTGTATGGCAAACTCTGGATAGAGTTGAGTGGATTTTGGTGCCATCCTATTACACTGAGATAGAACCAGGAAGATATGCTTGAGTAGGTCGTCCCGTACTAATTTCGACAATAATGGAGTCACTCGGTCCTACCTCCGACTGCTACCTACCTTATCGCACCGCGAGATATATAGATAACCTTCTCGTCTGACTTGGCGTTTCGATCAAGGAAGATCTAAGAGAATCAGTCAAAATCATTATAATGGTACGGTACGAGAAACACGTGATATATGCTATACTGTAGCCATAGATATATCATGCCAGAAGCACGTGAGTAGAAATACAAAGTGCGAAATGCGAATTAATGCAGTCAGCTGTAGGAACCAGCTGCGGCTGTAGAACCAACCGAGTGAAATGAGCGTGAGAATCGGAGGGTAAATACGGACGGTAGAGTGCAGTCCCAATTACGTCCAAGTGCTATTGCAGTTGCGGATCCATTTTCGGTATAGTTGACGATCGCTTCGTGCGACCGTAGTTAGATACAATTTTCTTGGCCGTCAGTCAATTCGATAAGAGTCATACTGGCCAAGCCTTTGGTTATTATATTGGGTATTCTGGGTTATAATAGATACTAGTAGGCTATACTTGTAATATATCATAGAGATATGCTTGATTGAGAATTAGGGGTTATGTTAGGAATTTTTCGGAGATGTCTGCCAATTGGCTCATTTCGATGATTCTCTTTTGCTGGGTTAATCGAGAGCAAGAGCGTGCACGGGACGTTTTAATGACCCTCGTCTATCCCAGAGGGTATATCAGGAATTAACGGACTTCAGGGATTTCGTTTGCGAATATCCGTTTTTTTTTTCCCTCCAAATTGAACTGCACTGTTAGACCCTTGAATTATTTCGTCTTTTGGTTCTTTCTCTTTAAAGTTGTCTCTACCACTATAGTCTCTTATCAAGTATTTATCGAGAGATTATCCTGTTACTTTTTAATCCACCATTTATGCCTGCTCTGTATCTCATCATTATCTGACCGAGACTGTAAACTGCTGTAAATTACTGAAGAGCTTTTAACGCGCTCGTTATCGAGGTCACTTTCCTGGAATTAGTCAGATTGGTTTTAGGGTCGAAATCATTATTTTAGTCTAGGATTGGTCTGAGGGCGTTAATAACATTGTATACATATATATGTATATATATATATTGATTGAATAATGAAATTTAGTTCTGTACAAGTTAAACCAAACGAAACTACACTGTACGCGATAGGATAACATCGTAAACCGCAGAGAACAAAGGACGTCAGTGCATGCTGGTGTTAATTTCATCGCGATCGTAAAATTGATGGAGCAATAAACACAAAATCCCTAAAATTGGTCTATCGGAAGGCAGAGGGTTAACGTCAGGACGTTCATTCATGATTTCACAAATGAATCGATAGTCTAGCCAGACCACGTTGAAACGTATAGATGGTTGCTTCGCTTAGGGGCTAAAACTATTGAGTGGGTGCTGCCATCTACTGGCAGCATCGTGAACTAGCTCCACGTAGCAATATACAACCGAGCAGCCACAATGGTGGCTTCCATTCTATACGTATGAGAGAATGCGGCCTGCAAGTTTCAGAAGACCGGAGGCACCCTTAGTTCTTTTTGCTAAGGGATGGTAATTTATCGTAAAGCTTTTGCTAGCTACCTCTAATCTTCCATAAGAGAGACACATGGCTACCCTAACCTATATACGTTCTCATTCTTTCTAGGCTATTTCCAAAGCCTGGGCTTTGCTGCAAACCGAGTCCTCCAGCATACAGATACACACACTCTCCAGAACGAAACTAATAAAGATTGGATATAAGAGTGGATGCACGTAGGGAAAAAAAAGATGGCGCAATAGACTAAAGACGTTTTTCGAATTTTGATAAGACGCCACGATTTCATACGTGTACTGCTATCATCTGGGACTTTCATACGAAAAGAGGCTGGTATTCAAATACAGGAAGTAGTACCTTTGTATAGGGGGGAGTTATCGTACTGCGGTATCAGCTTCATCCGCAACGTGCGAATTGCACTGCATTTATTTCGCTACTGTGTGCATGCGTGATAACGAGTGTTGGGAGAATAAAAGACCGAGAAAAGGGAAAATGGCGTCGGCAGCAGCATAGGAGTAACGAGGATACATTGTCGTACCTTGAGGATTCCTATTTACGATTTTTAAAGGTGGCAACGCATAGATCGGCACTTCCGGTTTTGAAAGTACTTACAGACTATAGCGCCCTTATTATTTTACCTTGATTCTACCGGCGCACTGGAAGCACTTAGCTTTCGGGAAAATGGATCGTGCGCCATGAAATCGTATTAATGGTAACTTTCGCAAGTTTTGTACCAACCGTGGTTCTCTAACGACCTTACTTCCTCACCGTCAGTATATAATGTAGGACCGACGAGGAACCCTATAACGGGCGTCGTCGAGGATGCCGACGGACGCTATTGCGATCCATTTGAGAATGACGATCATTAATCTTCTTTCGCATTGTTCAACGGCGCGAATCAGCAAGAAAGTTTTGAAACTGCGGTAACCGCGTCGCGACGCCTCCCGGGCTAAATCCCCGCGAGACGCATTCGATGCCGTAAATAAGTAATCGGAGGCTTCGTGAGGTTCGGTAGGTCTGCTGGCGCTTGGGTACCAGGAGGCTTCTTCCTGTGGGAGAGGATCCTTGGACGTCGGATCTTGAAGAGACAGAGACACGAGGACTGGATGAAGAATTATTCAGAGACATGGGGCTAGAGAGAAAGATGGAAGAATAAAGTTAGAGAGGGAGAGGGAATAAAAAAGATGGGGATTCTGTAATGGGGATGGCACCACGAAAAGCCCTGTGCTTTACCTCCCCTTGAAAAATTAATAATTTAGGTGAACTCTTCCATCTGTAACTTTCATGTCCCACAGATTCGTTATATTATTCCGAGCACAGGCCAGTACCATCTGCTTCCATTTCCGTACTGGCAACGTCCCTCCTATCATCACCTACATTCGACCGGTCAAACTCCGTCATCCTCGACGCTCCACGTTGGAGACAAATGCTGACAAAGATGACATGCGCACAGGTGTGAAGTACAGAGGATCATTGAAAAAGTGCAGCTAAAGAAAAAGGCATAGAATTAAAGCACGGGCGAGGAGAAGTGTGTCGGTCGAAAGATGGCGTCGAATTCATTTTACGGTATAACCAAAGAAATAATTGTATAACGAAAATGGTCAGGGTTGTGAATCTGTATAAGAGATTGAGTGAGGCAGGGTGAGAGGGTTAGTAAGTAGGTAAAGACCCGTCCGTTAGGGATGAAAACGTAGAAGAGAGAGAGAGGGTTGAAGTAGTCGCTTGGGTTGAATGGTGGCGGCGCCTAGCGGTGGCCTCTTGTACTTCCTGAGCTTCGCTCGCTCGCTCCCTCCTATCCTTTCTGCGCCCCCACCAATCCGCCCCTGAATCCCACCAACCCCTGTCCGTGACGTCAAGACGCATTGCGACATACCCTCTAGCCTGTACCCTCGGCTCGTATCGCTGCCCCTTGTGGAGCACGTCACTGCGACCAACCCATTGAGACTACCAATGCGGGAAGCGCGTGTCGCACAGTGGCGGCTACCCTCAAAATCGAAAGCACTGCGATACTGCACATTTTTTTCTAGTTTTCCTATTGTGTAACAAGGAAAATTATATATTTTTTGTTATCTTCTATAACTTTGCGTTTCACGCCTTTTCTCGAACTTTTTTCACGCTCTTCCTGGACAATCTGCTCTTCTCCCTCTTTCACTGCGGAACACCCTTGAAGGTGGGTTAAACGTGCGTTACAGGAGGAGAGGTCGATAAGGCGGAAATGGTAACCTCTTAAATTTACGACACTGCCATTGCGCTGGCGTAACGTTATTAGTTATTAGCGCTACGCCAGTTTGCGAAATGCCATTTTGAATTATCGTCTAATGGAACGTCTTAGGGTGAACATTTTTTTTCTTTCTTTTAACCTCCTTTTTATTATCGCAATCTTTCTAACTGGATTTTTCTTTCTGTTTCTTTTCCCGCTATATGTATACGAGGATTCTAGTTGTACGGAAGGGGGAAAAAGATCTGGATGCCATTTTTCATACGACTGTGCGCAACACGTCCATTTACTCTGTTAAAGATGTTTTCAATTTTCTTCCTGCACGTCCGGGAAAGTCTGCACGGTGCACGTCTGCAGACATCAATAATGCTGGGTCGTCGGGCGCCGCGACGCTGTGCGCCGCTTGATTTGACTATAGTCATAACGTCCATTTTTATGATTCACTTTCTTACCAAGTGGAAGGTAGGACAAGTTTTTGACAGCCGCACGTAGGTGCTTAGCAACACTGTAAACAATGCGGGAGTGCCGTTAAGGGTGGCACTTTGTTGGAAAATTCATAAAATTCACTTGGACCGATATCGGTCATTTTTTTATATTAATAATAATTTTCACAGGGACGCACTCGATATTCAAGATAAGCGAAAAGTTTTCTTCGAGTATTATGCAAAGTTTAGAACTTGCCACTGAATTTACATTAGTTTTTCCAGAACGTGTATTTATGTAGGAGAAATATATTTTTCAAATTTCCCACCCGATTCTACTTACAAAGCAGCTCATTTATTATCACTGCTGAACGTCACAATTGGATTATCATTACGAAACGATTTATCTTTTGTTACCTCCATTATGAAATTTCATTTTTATCATAAAAAGAAAACCCTAAGGCTAGCCTATCTATCTGTCTTCCGTATATCTATTTATCTCCCACCTTATCGCACTTCTTATCAAAGAATTATCACGTAACGAAATGACGTAAGTCCTTCGTCTCCGATTTAACACAAATCATTTCCAATCTAAATTCAATCCTCTTCACCTTTTCAGTAACGTATACTTATACCTCTCTGACTTACCGATCCAGTAGCACAGCGAAGGACCGCCGTCAATGCGAACCCCCCATAAATCCAGCGTTCAGAAAAGTGATCGAAACTCCCCAAGAATAATTAGATTTCGACTCGGATAAGTCCAAATGAATGATCGTTAGACATGTCATATATCGCTGGGAGAAAGGAAGACAGAGGAATAGAAGAAAAATAAGGTACAGGTGCCGTAATAAATTACTGTCGATATGCATGAAGAGACACTTGAAAAAAAAGAAAGGCAAAATCGTTACTAAAAGAATAAAAGGATTTCAAAGTACAGATTTACGACTGGCCGATATTAATTGAATAATTCTTATGTCCCTGTCAATAGTATCGATGTCTACTTGTCTGGGATATTGCGTTGGAAAGATTTTGTACCTAACCTAACCTCATCTGTAATATTAATAAGTTACAATTTAATTTGCGAAATGTAATTCTCTTGGACGCAGCTTGATTTACATTGTTCCTTGATCAGTTTCTACGATTTGCAAGTATTACGAGTCGATTCACTGCCACGTGCATCTCATTGATCATCTTTTATAACCCGTGAACTGCAGTTCCGCGTCAGTAAACTGGAAACTTGTATTTTTACTTAAATCACAATGTTTTTTTTTTTTTTATAAATATAAATTAATGACTCAGGAATCAATGACGCAATAGGATTCATTTCTGAAATCCTCGAGGGAATAATTTACGTCGCTTTATGAAGATATAAAGCCGTAAAGGGTAGTTTACATTGAGTTAGTCAAAGGCAACTTTTAGGTTATGTATATATTGTATCACGATATATATATAAGGTTATCTAGACCAAATGCATCAACTGAAGTTAGCCTGTCCATTTGATTTCTATAGCAGAGCTAACTTCAGTTTATATGTTTCTACTGAATAACTGTATATGGGTATCTACGTTGCATGAAAATGATATTTGAGCGAAGAACTTCGTGTAGCCTTAAAATCTTGCACCAGGTATTTGTAAATGTAAGATGTTTGTTTATCTGGAAAATAATTGAAAATAATTTTTTTAAGCAACATAATACGATAAAAAATTTACTACCTTGTCATTAAAGGCTGATTCACAGTCAGGCGTTGGTAACCGGGTGCAAGAATATCGCTTCAAAGTTGTGGATAAGTTTATATCTCGCGTCTGATAAGAACCATAAGACTGTCAGTTGTCAGTCTATAAGTGTTATTCATTACATACATATATCACTGGGTTAATAACGCATGGGAGTGGAAATTCGCAGTTTTATACGAAAATGAAGGATTCCCTGATTATATCTATATGGATGATAGACGATCCCCCTTATGGTGCTTGTCTGTGTATATTTATCAGATAGCGTGATCATTTCTATTAGGGCTGAAAAACGTTACAACTTTGCGTCTGGGATTTCCATGTGAAAAATATAATCGTGCGAGAAGATGCACGCGTGCTACAATCTTAATTGGAATTGAGAGTCAAGATAAGTCGTATGTAAAAGTAGCATTTGCTGTAAAAAAAAGTCAACAAATAATTTAATGCGGATTATCGATTCGTCGACGAAATTTGTAATCCTTTGAAAGATTATTGTTTGTCTTTGGTACTCAGTTTCAGGAAATGTGATGAAAAAGGGAAATTATAAGAAAATAAAATTTTTTTCCGACTAAGCGGACTGTCATGACTTCGTATGATCTCTGTAAATTAAAGGGACTCCAGTAAACGAGATTCGTAGTTTGGTTCGTTTACGAGGAAAAATTTTTCTTTTTTTTTCTTCCCCTCCCCCTCTCTCTCTTTCTTATATCCTATTTTCGTTACTAAAAAGCTTGGCAACTTGCCTAATTACGGAACGGTTTAATGAATGTGCCCACTTGGCATTGTTACATACGTGTATGTAAATATGCACCCTTTGTACAATTCATCGTTTCCTTAATGTTTTTCTGCAAGGCCGTGAAGACACGACGATTTAATTTTTATCTTAGACAGTAGGCCTACTGTTTCAGGACGATGGAGAAGCATAAGTAAATTTGTTTGAATTAAAAAAAAAATGTTTTCCATCATATCTACTTGTCACGTCATTTCTGGTAGTGACGCACAAAGACCTACAGAATTCCACTTCTCACTGCCAATTAAAATGGATTTCGTTGAGTGAACTTTTTCTTTACTTTTTTTTTTTGTTACTCTACATAATAGAAAAAAGACACGGAAACACCAGATCTCCCTGACAGCAGGACTATCCCACGGGAATCGTCGTTCGGACGTGAAACTTTTGCACAAACGATCCCTTGGTTGAGCTACCGGAATGAATGAGCGTCCAGCTTATCACGTGCAGAACATGCGAAACGTGAAAAAATGCCTTAGTCGAGATGTTCGCTGAGAAAGCACATAAAATTATTATTGCCTACTAATTAATTTATTTTTTTTTTATTATAAACCAGTCAAAAAGACAATTGTCACAGTCACTGAACCGAGCGAGAATTTAACAGCGCTCCGCTTGACAGTTGTATCGATCGAACGAATTTGACTCAACTTGTATTAAAGTCTAAATAAATTTTCATAATTTTTCCATATATATATTTAGCAGAAAAATTGTATTGATTCATGCCGTAGAATTTGATGGAGACCTTCAATTATTTGAACAAACTGAAATTAACCGTGATATCGATCGCACGCAGTACATGTTAACAAATTCAAATGCGCAGGTGGCGGTTATTATTAGTACTAATAGAACATGAGAGTCAGACGTATGGGAGACCTCTTCTATTATTACATTCTCAGTGTAAACCTCCATTCTCACGCAATTCACTGAATAAATATCATCTATCTCCATCTCTCTCTCGCCTTTATTCAGCCAGAAGCCAAATCTCGTCACTCCACTATATACAACGCCACTTGAACTTTACAGAGACTTTTGTTTACTCTTGACTAGACACGATCGTTCGTCTGTAAACACACTGAACGTCCGGCATGCGGATACTATTCCGCACGTTGAGACACTCCCGTTTATTTTTACTGCTCGATAAACGCCGTCGGTACTGTAGTAACGTGACAAGCATGGTGAGACGATTTATTACACACAAATCTTCTAAATCACCCTTGGACGTGTCTCGGTGCCGTCTAAGCCACCGCTGTCGGAATTAACCAGATATCCTCCAGGTATTGTAGAGCGACAGAGGGTTTCCGAGGATAATTTGAAAAGACAGTTTAGCGGCAATTACAAACTCCCAGCATATTTCACCGTACCTGCATATACGTGAAGTTGGCCGATAAATCAGTCGTGGAAGGTTGGGTCAGGATCGAGAACTGAGCACGTACGGTACGTTGAGTGAAATTGCCGAGTTCCCTTAGCGGCATGAACGTAGCCGTTTGTACGAGAATGCAGGCGGTTAAATTAGGTTAGGTTTCCAATAGATGGAGACAAAAAGTCAACGCTAAGATTCCTGGTCGTGCAGAAACGGCAGGATGGGGTTTTTATACTGAAAGGACAATGGACCTCGTGCAAACCGGAAATAACGTGCTGGTTTATCCAAGACTTCCCTCTTCTTCTTCGTCGTTTATTCGGCTGTTACCCGACCCTTAGAGTATTTACCAGAAGACTTAACTTCCTATTGCCTACTTCGAATGATCGTTCACCCCAACGCGATTACTCCTTACCGAAGCCGGCTTTGCTCCGTCGATACAGTCCCGCTCTCTTCCTTACCGACTGATTTCCACTAGGAATTACTTCACGGCTATTGGATACCCTTCGGAAGTGCTTTCCTTGACCCTCTCGTAAGATTAAGGCACGATCCTTATCGAGCGACACGCGTATTTCCTTCTTGGTATATACCTGCATATATATTATATATCGAATAGCTGCCAGTAAAGTAACAGTGTCAAGGTTAGGTAAGAGAATTTTACATGGCTGCTTCCTGTCTTGTTGGTAACATGCAATTTATAACGGTCGTAAAATCAGAACTGGTGGTATGCTAATATTATAGTCTGTCTGGGGCTGCTTTCTCGTACGGAGTTGGTAGAACTGTCGGGACTGAGAGGGAAGTCACAACAATATTTTCTATAGCCTCTGGGATACATTTCAGGTGGTAAACGATCAAGCTCTAACTTTTCCAATATCGGGTCAAAGCGATAAGGTTTAAAAAGTTTACTTGAAGGCAATGGACGCTGGATACACAGTAAGTGAGAGAGAGAGAGAGAGAGAGAGTAAAGGTTATGATGGAAAAGGGGCGAGGGATCGAAAGCAGGGTAAGTAGGGAAACGACTGAAAGTCATAGCAACGCGACGTGGATAGGCGGTAACTTCAAAGGCGTCCTTCACGATAAACCGTCAGTTTGCGGTAGGTCAGTCACTGTGTCCAATATTCCTCTTTGCCCAGTGATATCGAGCGACTGCTTTGGAAAATGTTTTTTAAGCTCTGCATGGATATATATAAATTTGCTTAATATTATTGAATCTTCTAAACTGTCTACCTATGGTCGCTAAGACGTATTGCCATGCTATTTTTTTATGTACAAGTTGGAAATCTACATATTCCATCTTGGATTCGACGTCTTTTTCCAATAGATTTTGGAGTCTACGGGAGTCTTCGGTATATGAAATGTTAAAAGTCTATGGCGAATAACACGTAGAATTCAAAATAGTTTCTGCTGCGCGAAGCCAGTATAGGAATTCTGTGAAAAAATTTTAAAAATTAAAAATGCAAATATCTCCCTTATTATCTATACTATACGTAGAAATTTATTTTCATCTCTATTTTTTTTTTCCTCTACGAAAATTAAACGAACAATAATAATATGACCATTCGATGCCCAATCGAAAAATATTAAATGACTGTCACATAAGATTTTCGAAATCGTGCACCGTTTTACCGCAAACCACAAATGTGCATCTTATCTTGTACACTCAGTATTGTACACACAAACATAAAACGTAAAACCTGCAGAACGTGATGTTTCTGCCCACCCGCCCGTGCCGCTTGCTATTCCCAGATCGACCATTACCTCTGTTTCCAAAATATACTCTGAGTCTGTCCACCGCACACATTCGAATAATCCAGGGCCGTACGGTGCTCCAGGGTGGACCCGATGTTTCTCACCCTCGTTAGGAAATTTCACGTAACTCGGAATAGGGTGATGTGAGCTGAAAGGGGCAATATTATTACTCTCAACTGTACTGCCAGCTACCACTGTATTTTCGTATGATTTTAATGCTACGGCTGACCAAGGCATTTTGTAACTACTGAACCTACAGTAGATATGGACTGTACGCGATCAGGCACGCCTACCGCGACCTTCCATAAACGTACTCGGGGAATAATTACCGTGTTCCATGAATTCAACAGAACTATATAGTTACGGTTATGAATTGCAAACTTTTTTTTTTTTCAAAAAACAAATTTTCGTTTATGACTACCTCCACTGATATTCTCTCTTGTTATTCTATTGGATGTTGCAAATAGGTACTTGAATTCATGGTAGCGGTACGTGGCTCAAGAAATTTTTTTTTTACAGTGAAAAAAATTTTATTTTGTCTGGATTATTCCGAAAAATAAATCTGTTTTTTTTTCTCAGATATTCTTATCGTCTTTTTTATTTTATTTTCTGCATCCTCGTTATCTCTATTATCATTTCTTTGGCATTCTATATATTTTTCAAAATGGCCTCTAAGGCTTGTCTCGATTTCCAAAGGCTGTTACAAAATAATTTTTTTAAGTAAAAACATGAACGATGGCTCAGGGCACTCATCAGCTTAGACACATTGATGGCATGTATGCTTCCTCTCATATGTTTGACGGAGGAGCGGTCGTAGTCTAGGTCCAGTGTTAAATCTGTTCTTCACACTTAAAAGCGAACTCTTTGTTCTCGGAGCGACACCGTGGCCAATCGTAAAGTTGAATGGCGTGTAAGTCCTCTTCTTTTTGTATCCATTTCCTTTCAACAAGTTAAAAAAGGAAACGTGATTATAAATTGAACATAATAATCGAGTGGATTGTGATCGGTGTTGAATAGTGAAAAGAAAAAAAAATGTATAATCAGAGTTCAGTGAGGTTGCTCGATAATTTTTCACTAATTAATTAGTGTCCTTAATTGTCTATTGAAAGTATACGGATTATCCTAATTGAAGTACACGTCAATAGCTATATTCTCAATGTGATAAGTGTTTTAGCCTTTATATATATGTATATAAAAGTATATGTATACACTGGTCTTATGTTCTCTATGAAATTCGGTCATGAATATTCAAAGCCTACAGACTCCTTGGAAATTAACTAAGGTGAATAAGCAAGGTCGCGGTTCATTAAGTTCAGGTCAGTGTTAACTGACGCTAAGGAATGTTATAGAGGGAGTTTAGTTAATTAGTCTGTACCAACCGAAAAGGTAATTGGATACCCGCTTTGATCATTAGTGCTTCAAAACGTTTGCTGTTGACAGTGCTTCGAATCGGTGTACCGAATTTACGGGTTTTTGCGTGATTAGTAAATATACATTCCAAATCTGTGTTCGATGTTCATTCCAGTCTGTGTTCAATTAGATGCGTAGTTGACGCACTACGCAATAATCTAAAAATAAAGAGGTTAAGTACGTTGTAAATGTATTATTGGAAATTTTTATTAAAAAAGAGAGATAAATAATTGCATAAATCGTATAATTTGTATTTTGAGTTACTGTGTCCGTGGATATTTTTTTCTAAACTTACAAAGGAGACTTCAAAAATTCACGACATAATAATACCTGTGATTGGACACGGTGGTAGGAACGATGGGATAGATTGTCCGCGTGGATATGGTCCTGAGCGACAGCACCATCAAGATTATCGTCCACGTCATCTACAGCAGAATTATTTTCGTGACTCCTGGAACAGCCTGTCAGAATTCTTCGGGATGCATGCTGGTATGAGAAGCACATTTTTGGGGTCATCGATAATGACCCCAATGGGAAACTTCCGAAGGTACGAGCAGGTAATGACTTCTTATGCTCAAATAGTATTTAACCTGTAACCGTTGAGAGTGATAATTGTCCATGAATGAATTATAACCAAATATCACAGCATGTCATTGATTATAAAACGAAGCTGTTAGGTTAGCTGTGAGAATAGGAAGGTTTCGTTTTCTTTTCTATAAAAGTTCATACCAATTTATTCAAACTTGACCTTTGCCCTCTCGTTGGTACTGCCAAAAACGTATTTTTGAAATGTCACTGATATTCGTGTATCTACCGTTGGGAATGTAAAGACGCGACGCTACCGCCATCTAGCGAGCTCTGGCGGAAACCACTCGAAGTTCAGCATTCGAGGAGAGCTTGTAAGATTTCGTAAACAGGAATGTCGTTGGTACAAAGTTTTAACGTGAGAATAAAGTACGGCTTTCATTATTACGTTACGTAAAGGGAATTATATACAGTGACTCCACGAGTGATGTGTATTTTTGATGGGCCATCTCTATAAGACTTTCGACACAAGTGAGTACTCTAAATTTCGTCTTTGATTCGTAGATCGACTGGAGACTCTATCCACAGGTAATGCGTTTCTTAGGGATCGTCTTTGTCCTAATTTTTAAAGCAAAACAGTCGCACATTCTATTTCACTCGTAAACAGAGACTCTCTATAGGTAATACATACGTCGGGCACAAAATGAGAATCACTGCTTGTGTCAATAACTTGTTTATCGATGGTTGCCAGCGAGCAGCAATGCACTAATTCTCGTTGTAGATAATTAGCCACTTGTCATTCCGACAGAATATTTCTATTTATTCATGTAAATCGTCATTGCCGTGTTTTTCTCGTGATTTCCTGAAAACGCGATGATATAGAAAAATGATGTAGTAATAATGCGTTTAGTATCAGCGCACGTAATCGTCCTCTCAAATTAATCATGCACGACGTACCGGATTACACGCGTTATCCACTTTGTATGAGATAAAATATTTTTTTTTATAATAAACAGGAAAAAAGTCATCCATCCATACACAATGCGAGTTTCTCTATTTGCAGAGTTTACATAAAAATATAATCGTAGATACAGCATGCAGTCGTTGCAGCCAGAAATAAAAAAATATTATTTCCAGAAAGCAATGTTGCAGAGTCACTCGATGCTCATCCGGTTGGCAAAACTGTAACTAAAAAAAAAAACAATCTTAGCTCTGTCTTTTTCCTCCAGAAACGAAAAAACAAATTTGCAAATTCCGTTGTCGGCAACCTGACTATACAGCCGTTTTAAAAAAGATTGCCTGCAGTTAATCGCCACCTTTTACTTCCGATAAAGCAGTTTGCCATGTGACGTAAGAATAATTAGCAGCGTGCCGCCATTTCCACACGAAATCAGTCAACCTTCTTGCCGTATTGTTTGACGCAACATTCTAAGATTCGTATTTTTGAAGACGAATCGATAAACGCAGAGAGATACGAATTTCAGTGAAAAATAACAATGGTCGGTCCACGAACCACGATACGTCGATTGCACAACATCCAGGCATCTCCAAACTTTTATGAAGGTTAGCAAAAAAAAAATTTAACAGTTTACTGACCTCACCCACTTCATACTATACTACAGTATGCTATGTTCTACTATATTATAGTATATTAAGCAAAAGACTCGATCATGCTTGGTAACGCTTTAGTTTCAATGTATCGACATGAGACAGGGTACGTCGATAGCCATGCAGACGTTGTCGCAGATTGAGAATAGTGGGACGGACTGTAATAAGGGTCGGCGACTCGGTTGCCTACATTTGCGGCCGTCGCGATGTCCCGTCGCGATGCCAACACAATAAAAAGAGTTTCGAAAAGGTGGTTGGCGCTTTCACTCGCGCGCAGCCAGGTTGTTGCTGCTGGCTTTTACCTGCTGGAACTACAGCCGTAGCGTGTACTGGAACACGGATGGAATAGTTAGGGCACATGACACGTGCACACGCGAGCCGTGTCTCTCAACGAGTTAGTGAGTGAGAGAGAGAAAAATAGAGTTACTCTATAGTGTACATTGGCTTCGTACAGGCAACGTAAGCTAGTAGAAAAGTCAGCGAGAATGTGAACGTCAGACCGACCAATGAACCGCCTCTTAGTTCCCATAAGCTGGGGCTCGCGATCGTTCTCACCGTCAGTCATTCCTACGCGGCGCTACGATTCACGTCAGGCACAAGTAGCAGGACCTACCTTAATCTGGACAGCTGTGAAAAGATCATTTAGATTTTTCATCCCTTAAACTTTGAAAGTATCGATAAACCATCCGCCTGGGATATATTTTAATCGTACTGGTGGGTGTTGCTATTTGAATTTTCCCGCCTCGGAGAACCTTATTGGGTCAGGCATAAAGGAATTCCGGGTCTTGTCGAATTATTTGATTCGTACTATGGAGTTGTGATTAATATCGGGATCGTGGTTCTTCGTGTAGACTAGATAAGGAATTTGAAATTCTTTTTTTAATGGATTCTCGTTTCGATCGAGTGTATATTGATCTGTTTGATTAAATATATTGAGAAGTTTGTCAGGGGTGAGTATTCTGGGTTATAGAGCGATATTACCACTGGGGTGATAAGGGATTCGAAGTTACTACATGTTGCTATGTCCGTTTTGATAATTTAGTAGAATTGAATTGTTAAGAAAAAAAAGAATTGCAAATTTTTCACACGTTATTCGTTGCACTTGGAAAATTATTGTATGCTGTATAAACGCGGTGGTTGTTTCGGCAAATTTATCGTGTCGCGTAATAATCAACTAGTAATCGGATGATTTTTCGGATTGATATCTGTCAGTCGGCGGCGGGTTTTTGAAAAAGTGGCGCTACCGAGAACAAGTCAGACGTCTGCGGCGAGGTGGCTGTCGCGATTGTCGGTTTAGCGTTTGCATAGTTGTAGGCGGCAGGTTTGGTTGATTCTCGTCTGGTATCGACCAGACGCGCGCAACCCTTTTTGCAAGTGGCGCAGTGCTGCCACCTAGCGGCGTATTAGAGGAGCACGCACCCTCTTCCGGCTACGACGCCGAGACGCCAGAGTGGGGGTTGAAAGTGAGTTGGCGTGACTGCGGAAGGGAGAGACTGTTGGACGCCAACGTGTGCGCGTCCGTCGGGAGCACGCTGCTGTTGCTGCTGCTCCTTCTGTTGTTGTTGCCGTTGTTGTTGTTTCGCTTCAGCTGCTTTTGTTGTTGCTGCTGGTTCTGGGTGGTGGTGCTATTGCCGTCTGTACGTGCATAATAAAGTAATTGAAAGTTACGACAAGGGTGGGTCTCGGAGGGAACTAGGGTGAGCAAGAACTCTTGATTCAAGAGTGAGAGACAAAAACAAGAAAAACAAGTACAACATCAACTAGACGCAACAACAACACGAATCTAAATATTGTACGTTATACGATAGTCTTGTGTAGTACAACTGTAGTGGTAGATCAGGTTGGGTTAGACTAAGTGAATATACAACGGAACAGCTGGGGTTCGACTTGGAGGGTTGTTTGAAGTAGCAACAAAAAATAATAACAAAGATCAAACAGCAACAACAACGAGTAACAAAGACAAGGAGGAGAAAGAATAAGGGTGTTCCTGTAAAGTGCTGGCGACATACCTGCTCCCAAGGTTCCTCCCGATTCCTGAGGTACCAATAGAGTCCTGAATCCAAGGTATAAAGACGTAGTCAAGGAAGAAGAGAAAGACGAGGAAAAGGACCAGGGCCAGGTGCCATCAGGTCGAAGGTCAGAAGAGGTCGCGGAGAGAGGAGGCGCCTGCGGAGATCATCGGATTGAATGGGTGGGTCGGGCGCCGGGAGGGCTACGACGAGGCACGAGCTCAACGCGGTGCCACACCACGTCGGTCACGGGGAGCGAGTCCTCGTTATCGGCGAGCCCCCGGTTGCTGGGTGCCGTTGTTGCTCATCGCATCGTCACTCGCCACCCGGAAGAACCACCAGCACCGCCACCATCAACAAAATCACCACCAGCACCGTCATCACTACCAACCCCATCACGACGATCGCCACGTCCCCCGTCATCTTCAGGAACAAACGACATCACGTCGGCAACGACTGGAGCACCGATCACGTGAATCTACCATCACCGCCGCCCCTCACTCTGCTACATATTCACGACAGCAACAACGCCAACGCTATTGTCAACGGTAACGCCAAGGCTGCCATGTCATCGCCGCCGAAGCATCGCCGGGGCTTCGACCCCAATGACGCCACCGCCAACGACTATCGCCGCTATCGTCGCGTTAAAACGCGACAGCGGTGAGTCCCATCCCATCCTTTGCCAAATCAAGATACTTGCATATATCAAGAATTATATCCACGTATATATATACATATACATACACACACGCAATTTTATCAAGCTCTGACATAGTTTATCAAAATTTACAACTGTCATGCTTGTATCAGTTAATCGTTATCTGTCAATTTACACAAGCATTATTCAAAACCGATTTTTACCTGAACGCTAAAAAAATTTCAAGAATATCAAATGTATTCTGTATACATATATTTACGTGTATATATATATATATATATACATGTAAGGATCGTCTCCGATATTAATCTGGAGTCTGATTAATATACATGGCACAGCACGCACGCGAATCATCACAAAAAAATAATAATAAAGTGCAAGTGCAATTGCAGCGTAGTTACGATTACGCATATAAAATACGTGCTAACAAGAGTACGCTTCTTTTCTATAAAAACAAATTCGATAAAATCAAAGATACGAAGAAAAAAAGTGCACAGCATCCATATTGAAGAATAGTTATTTCAATCGTCTCTCGATCATGGACCGGAAGCGTACTCACTTTCTGACACAGTCACGCAACGTCACTGATGCCGTATGCACTATCTTCACAATGTTCACAGAGGCTTTGTATGTGACCCGCACATCCGCGTGACCCTCTGGACCAATTTCTGGACACACAGAATCTTCCCGAAAAATCCGACATATCCAGCACAGCATCCACCACACACACGCTTGCGATGTTTGATGTTGGACCGCTTTCTGGTTGCGTCCTGTTCACCTGCCCGTGTCTGATGATGTCATTGTGGTGTTCGATAATTGATTATATATATATATATATATATATATATATTTACATATATATTATATTAATGATCTTAATTACCAATCGGTATCAAATCGATAAGCACAGCTTCGCACTTATCGATGTCACCTGATGCCCTTATACACTGTGCTTGGCTTGGATTGTCGAGCTTGGCACATTTACTGTTTACAATAAATAATTATAATAAAAAAATTTATATTTTAATTAACACGTACGTCAATTATCATTATATACAGATAAAACCTCCCTTATCAATCGATACGACAGTTATACAATTTTATATGAAATTAATCAACAGACGCCTGTAATCACTGTGGAAATTATAATGCCCGGCTAAAGACATTTTTTTAATACCAGTCCCTCCTCCTATCTCCCACCCTTATATCACTTCATTAACTTGACCCATCAAATCCACCTGTCACTGGCCGATAATCGATACCGTACACATTTTTTTCCCCATCCATTCGGATGCGTTTTCGTAAATATACATTTTTTTGCCAGCTGACGTTCTCAAAGACATTTTTTTTATCTCATCTTGAACTACCTTCGGTGCTACCTTGTATCTCGTATCCTATAAATGATTTATGGTTCGTTATAATTTGATCGGTCCTCTCTTGGGATGAACAATAATGTAAATATCATAAAAAGCGACATGCGCCCTCGACGTATCGTGTCGCCAGTCGCTATTGACTTTTCGCGCATTTGTAAACACCACCCTCTGTCCATAGCTCTAATTCTGTTACCAGTGTGCTTCTTCTGCTACTGATATATCTATGGGTATAGACAGATATATATGTATATATACAATTTTTATATATTATATACATACAAAATATATATACGACATATGTACACGCACGCGGAAGTTAATGTTTATCCTGCATTTGCTTGCGATTATTATACATTTATTTATACAGAAAATACAGATTATTTATTTATACACGAAAATACAGATAGTTCGTATCACAATCATGCGAATTTATTGTATCTTATTGTCTGTACTTTATCTATACGCTTTATGATGCATTTGATTTGCATGCATATGCATTGCTAATATATATGTATATATATATATATATGCATATATTATTAAATAAATGATTTAATTAGTGTGTTTAAAATTATGCAATTCGAATTGAATATATCGATTGAACAGATACAGTACTAATCGATGGTGCCTAATCAGCGATATTTAATTTCCGAATAACAATGTCTTTCGGTAGTTAATACAGTTTTGGGTAAAATTTCCCAAAAACATTGTTGGACCTTTTTTTTAATCTTTTCTGTCAGGGAATCTTTACTGAGGTTAGGTAAGGTCAGTTAAGCGTCGCAGTCTCGTGGCGAAATATTAGGGTCGAAATTCGCGATTGTCACGCTATGACAATTTTGCACGATCGATACGGGGCAGACTGTGAATTATCTATAGTAATCGAGTTTATTCGCAATCTCGTGCAGATGGCTGGGATACCGGCTGTTTCCCTTAGATACGTGAAATTCCTGGATTACCGCAGATCCGTCTATCGGAACTGCCGATTAATTATCGACGTCGGATTAGTCGAGGATTTCATCTGAAATCAATGCGATATATCAGTCATCGATAGAAATCGATACATCTACCTGCGATTCAATCGATGGTACCGTGTATAAACGTACAGTACGTCCGATGCCTATACGGATGCTGTAACTCTATAAATGAGGTTTAAAAAAATTGTACTTCGATAATTCAAGTTCGTTACTGCGCATGCGCCGATAATCTTGAAAATTCTTTCTTCGTCCCGTGCAAAATTGTTCTGTAATATCGAAAAATTCTCCGACGATCCACTTGGGAAATTTTTCCTTTACTTTTTTTGTTCTTCCCTTTTTCTTAGGGGAAAGGAAAAGAAACCTTGTTAAATTTCTAGGTAACTCGTGTAACATGGTCTTAGACGTAGAGTCCCCTTTCTATCGATTTCATCCCTTTCGTTTCTACTTCCTGCTACTCCTCCTTTATGTAGCTACCTTCAAGTGCTATTAATACTGACAATTTATGTCTGAACCTTTACAGGTATGACGTAACTCTTAACAATCGTTCAACTTTCCCATACAATTCCCAGCATCCCCCTTGCTCCTGTTGCTGATCTTCATGGAGACCGTATATCACAGAGGACTTGACGTCTCTTGTAATACTTCATTTAGGTAGTAATGTAAGAGAGAGATAAAGTATCAATTTTCTACTCGCAAGATGAAATTCAATTTACAGCATCTTCAGGAGCCGCTACAATTATTCTTCATGCCTAAATGACACAGGACGTATTATTAGACAGCGCTGTGTACATTTGTCAAGTAAAGCGACAAGATAGAAATTTGTTCTCTGAATCAGAAAGTAATGTTACCTAGGTTCACCCTGTGTATCAAGTTTCGCTTGATATATATATGCGAGTACGTGTGTGTAATCTGGTAGTCAGTCAATTTTAACAATTTTTTACAATTTTACACGTGATGAATTTGCACATAAATTTTCGCTTGTCTCTTCCGCGTTACGCGCATAAAGTACCCATTAGAAAATCTCGGTGTATACCTATGTATACTTGACTGTCGGAATATATCAAAGATAACGATTCGTAGAGTGCAAATGATCCCGTGTGATAATAAATCAACCCTGGCGATATCGATCGCGAAGGCAATTCCCCGGAGCAATGGGAATTCAGGAAAGTCATTGGAAAATTTGAAAAAACAAATTTTAAAATAATTGTAAAGTTTGAAACTTTGTTAACGATAAGATTTACGGTGATAAGAGAAAGCGATGGGGAAAAAAATGGAATTGTTTATAATACAGCATCGGTGACGTCATTTATTTGATCTTAAGATCGATCGTCCTTTATCACGGGTAAATAATTGCTCCTGACGAGCTCGTGGAAATTTAATTGTATCTCATCCTAATCTCTCGTCGGGATCTTCCTGCTGATTTACTGTAGGCTGAGTTGCTGCGATTCTTTCGCCAAATTCTTTTTACTTCCGGTTACGGACGTTTCCGCTCGCTCCACTTCTTGCCGAGCTGATGACGTCAGCGCTTAAATTGAATCTTCCTGCCCTCCTTCCTTCTCTTCTGCTCCTTCCACTTCCAGCTTCACCCTTGAGGCTGTCTGTAACTGGCTCTTACTACTGCTCGTCCTGGTTACTTGACTGGTGGTAAAATGCACTGAAATTAATGGACGTTGTCAATTGAATTAAATATTACGTTGGAAACTACCCTTATTACGATAATCATGCATTAAGGAGATTTCACACTGAATTCGTATGGAATAATGTATTTTTTATTAGATCGATAAGATTCGTGCGATTAGAGTGTAAGGGGTGGACTAATTGATCGGCGGTAAGGATTGTTTTTTGTTTCTGTAAATTGCTTAGGTCAACTTTAGGGACGCAACGAACAGGGTCGTTCTTAATCGCTGAAACAACCCGGGTGGTAATTTGATTAGGGGTAATTTTTTGATTATAATAAATGGGGTAAATTGGAGCTGACTATTGTTATACAATCATATTCCTTACAAGCTTATTCCGACAACCTCAAAGCACCCCTTCTTTCAGCAGTGTGTCCTCCATCATTGGTTACGAGCTTTAGGAAGCCCTTTAAGCGCTTTTGTGTTGTAAACGTAGACTTCGCCTGAAGAACAGTGCCGTATAAAAAAGGTAGAAGGGTTCCACGAGAATTTATAGAATTTTTCAAAAAATACTAAACTTCCCTTAAATACTGGGAATTATATAAAATTCCTTTAAAAAAAAGTGTCCTATAATTTTCAATAATACATTATCTACACTTTTTTGAAAATTTTTTAAGTAACTATCAAGTCACTCTTAGATGCAAGTAACATTTTCCCTATGTGCATTCAAAGTCTAATATTCTTTCTCAAAGGGATTCGGTTTATCTCAAAATTTCATTTTATCGTTTCAAAATGTAATACAAAATGTAGAAAAAATTTGAACATTTTTTGACCAATTAACCTACCCTTATGTCTACGTTACTGATGTCTCCCTAGGAGGTTGACTGTGTTTATGCGCCAGTTGTAAAAAAGCAGAGACCGATCAGTCGTTCAGTGGAGAGAGAGATCGCGAATTGTATTGGTCGAGGAAGAGAGAGAAAGTAGAAGTAAAAAAAAAAGGAAAAATATACCAGTCGTCAAAATGTCAGTGGCGTACGCGAACCCTGGGGAAATTGTAACTCGATCAAAAGTGAAAGAGTGATATGGGCGTAATACCCACCTTTCTGGACTCGGTGCTGTGCCTCGTCTTCACGAATATCGTCCTTAGGTCGTTAGGGGTGTGCAAGGTCTGCATACCCTACGCCATCGTGCTTACTCTCCTCTTCATCGGCTTTATATATCTGTGAGTTTGATACCGTTTGAAGACGATGGAATTCGTATCCCTTGTGCTTTATTGAATTAATGCAGATATGAAAAAAAAAAAAAAAATTCTAAAAATTTTACGTACAAGGATACGAGTTCTTGGGGATGACTTTTGAGATAGGCTTCTGCCTCCTAGATATGCGTACCTGTGCGATCCTCGGGCCAGGAATAGATTCTGGTTAGAAAAAAGGTTTGGGATCGTTAGGGTCTCGACTGAAATAATAAAATCAAAAAAATCTTAAATAAAAACAAGTTGCGCAGCTCCATAAAAATATTAAAACTTGCAGTTGCTACGATCCGCGTGGTAAACTTTTCTGGACCATAGGGGGATGCTAGACTTTTTGAAGGGAGTCGGGATGAGTTTCTCGAGAAGTTTTTCCTAGGGATTACTGGGAGCGAACCTTACGTAAGGGATAATGGGGGTATTCGAGGAAGAGGGTGTGGGCGACTAGGAGAAGCTTTTTAGTTCATTAACTATTGAAGAATTTGACATTTATTTTTTAATTGAATAACCCAAAATTTATTTGACTTCTTATCAATGATTATTTTAAGTAGATTTCAATGTTGGGCCTATCAGGATGATAAATGGGTTTTAGATGCTGTTAATGCTAAGAAGAATAATGATGATATTAACCTTAGGAGTTGCCGAGCGTAACGTGATGTATTTTTTAGTTTAATCACGTATGATTAATTATAATTATGTAGTTTCAAGTGGCCCGAGGGTTGGTATACGTGTATCCCGTATCGCTCGGTTGGTCGCGTATCTGGAAAATGATTTAACGTAGGATTATATAATGTTAGGATATTGCGTACAAAAAACTACCCCTATACGTTAAAACGATATAGGACAAATCGAATCATAAAAATATAAGATTTTTACCTAGACTGGATAAACGGCCGTCCGGGCGATACGAAGTGCAGGCAGAGGTGTTGATAAATTAATATACAATTTTTAAAAAATTGTCCCGGTAACAAGATTACGTTGCTTGGCAGCTCCTAAGGGGAGGTTGTGTACCTATGGAGAAGATGTTGAACTGGATCAACAGATTATATTTAACATGGATGCTGCTTCCTGGTCAGAGTGGTGGTGGTCCCTTCCTGAGGCGCAAAAAGCGGTGATAGTATCAAAAACAAAAATCAAACCCCCGCCCCCCTTCCGTATATTACTTCTAGCTAGAGAAATTAATTTTTCATCCTTCCGGCTTGATCGCAGTAGAAAAACGCTTGACTAGGTCAGACAATGAATTTCTAAAAGTTCCTCATTACCCATAAGTCATTAGGTCTGTAACAGTACATAAATTATCATACGAGAAACTTAAAACGTTTGAATCATCCATTTTCCGACTGTAAAATTCAAATGGTAGGTACTCCAAACCCTGTTAAGAAGGGTATGAAAAAAAAAAACAGCTCGATATCGAGCAGTCCGTTAAACTGGCATGGAAGGTCAGAAGTGGTCTAGGGGTTAGGAAGCCGTTAGAGAATACTTAACCCACTCTGGTACCCTAGGAAGTCCTCCTCTTCCGTCTAGTGGCAACATCTTAGCCCCTCGAGCAATACAAACCCTATCTCGTAACCATCCTCAACGAGCTCAACCATCCACTCATCCACTGGCAAGATGGTAACACAGCTACCGTATGGTACAGTGTCACCTGGTGTGAAAAGTCGGAACAACCAAAAGCCGTTCCTTTGGGTTGTAGATTCTAGGGTCGTCGTAGTACGTGAACGCCACGTCGGATGGCGCCAGTGTGTCACGACGACAGCGCCACTGGCGGGAGACTAGAGAAACGCGCGAGAGCACGATCGTCAGGAAGGAAGTAGGAGGGCGACTGGGATGCGGATGAATGGAAAGGAATGGAATGGAATGAAACTAGGGCTGGTATCTTCTAGGAAATCGATGTTAACCCGTTTAGAGAAGCGACTCGGAGTAGGATTCGGAGTTTTACAAGGCTGTCTTTACATCCGTATGTATTCCCTATACGAAATAACGTATACACAAAGCAGTGTGTCCGATGCATTCGGTACTTTTGGTCTCTTCTCGTATCATAGAGAAGCACGAAACGAAGTGGTGCCTAGAATGTGTCTGAGAGAATTTTAAATCGTCAGGGTGTTCCTTTGGTTGGTGCGCGAAGCACCCTTCGCTGCCCCTACTGGCTGGATCGATCGCATCCGGAAGCTACGGGGAGAACATCGATAATGCGGATTAGCTACTGGCGAGAATCGCGGGTTCTTCAAAGAGAAAAGAGTGAGAGTGCAAAAATACGAGAGAGAGAAACAGAGAGACTATAAAGGATGGTAGAGAAACATGGAAAATTGTTAAAATAAAAGGTATCAGAGTTTTAAACGCTTGTCCGATCAAACAAAATGGCTGGTTAATCTTGCGCAATGATAATCCAACTAGCTCTCAGGATTAGAGACGCCAGTACTGTTCACCCCCTTGATATATAGCTTAGTGAATGACCTGCACTACCATTTTCCTGAATTAAAAAAAAAACTTGATATTCCCTATATTACTTATTACAAAAATCATCATTTTTCCCTACTTTTAAATTTGTCCAATTGATGTCTGACTTATCAATGCACTTTACTACTTCTATTTCGTCTGCCCTTGAATAATCACATCTACTTGAATCTTGCGAGCGGTTTTACAGAAGAAGCTGCTAATTAAGTGACTCAGTCGCTCAAGCAGAAAATGTCGGATTCTTTATGCTTCATAGTCCTTCTCGAGAATCCACTCGTGCAAGGCTCCTTTATAACCTCTTGATAAAATACGAAAATCTGCTTGATCCTATTGTGATTTATAATACATTAATAACACTCATTGTTCATGACAATGAAATATTTTGAAATTTTTCGAATATCTAATCCACGTTAACGTTACAATTCAATTACTAGTCAGGCAGCTTTAACAGGCATTTACCAAGCACCGCTCTCAGCTTTTAGCTTCGAATGCTCAAATATCTTCTTGGTTCTTGCAAACGACCAATACTCCTTTACGATCCAATAGTATCGTCCAAGTACCGAGAATCGTCAGAGATGCTAATCTCGTTGGAAGATAAATATAAAAAAAGAAATTAAAGTACGAAATAAGATGCTTATCCTATAGCTGAATAGAGAAGGATTCCACGTTCACTGACAATAATACCGATCGTATATAAGAATCTTCTTTGTTGTGACCAACCGAATTCTAAGAATCGTTAACCAATCGAACGTCCAATAGAGCAGATGAAATAGTTATCTAGAATCTCAATTATCTGTTTACGTCATCTATTCCCTTTTTCACAAGACCAGACTGTATCTAGTGCAATAACGAAATGCGATATTGGAATTGGGTAATATACAAAAAAAAAATTTCAAACACCATGTGTAAACTTCATGACGGATAATGCAGTAACCGGTAATTTGATGTCTAAAGGAATTTTGAAAATCGATTAACGATCCATTAGACCTGATCAATAATTATTGGTCTATTGATAGAACTAGACGATCAGGTTAGGTTAGGCGTAAACCGAATACAGGTTAGTGAAACTGAGGCTTTAGCCTCAGATTCGGTGATGTAGCAAATTTCGACGGTAGGAACAGGAAGGAGTGTTATTCCGGTCAGGGCCGTAACAAGTTAAAAGAGAGCCCCCACAAATTCCCACCGTATACCATACTGCCGCACGTCAAGCTTCGGTGTTGACACTGTCGCCCGACTGTCTGCTCAGTCTTGAGCATCTTCAATGTCATCCAGTCCAGTCTGATATCCCCCCCCCCCTACCTTAGTTGTCTTTTTTCTTCTCGCTTTCTTCTTCGCCATAAAAATATCAGCAACCTCTTACACTGGACTATATCTCTTCCCATACCGTTTTCAATTACCCTGAAGTATTTACGGTACCCGAAATATATCCTGGCCGTCACTATCTCCCGACTGAAATCTCGATCCAGTAGCGGATAATTTAGGGTTCCTCAAAATATTCAAATAACTTTCACGCTCATAAATTTTCTTTTTTATCGATCATCCACAATCTTTAATTCATTTATATATACGTATTATCAAACTTGTTTATATTAAATTTTCGAAATTTATTCACAATTTTCTCCAATGATTCTACATTTTTTTTTGAAATTCTACTCCCATACCACATTCTACTCGTGCCTCTGGCTTATTCCGAAACGTCTTTCCTCGACGTTACATTAGCATAAAGACTGACCTTACTTACGTGCAGTCCTCCTTTCAATTAACAGGAATATTCATTAGGACACATTCTCATACTAACTACCCTGAACTAACTATGTCAAGTAGCTATCTATAGCGTCCAGTCAAATAGATTATCGCATTCGGTCCTCTAGACGGTCCCCATCGAATAATACATACCCGTATGTAGATCCAAGCGAATATCCCTATATGCCCAATAAGCATATCCCTATATGCCCTAATAGGCATATCCCCATGTATGCTTCGATCGATATTCCATCATTAAAAAAAAATGCACATCGTACAAATTGCGTGCGAGACCTCTATTAGCCACTGACTATATACCCTTAACTGTCTACTATAATACTTACGGTCATATACCGTATTATGGGCTGATTCAATAATTACTTTTAAACAAAGTCATTAATGATTCAGACCATTTTTACTATTAGTTATGTACGTATGGTTTGTCTCAATCGTTCCTTTAGCATTCGTACTGCTATCATCGTGGCACTAGACACTCTTATAATATTTCAGTCAAAAAGCAGTATACTCTCCTAGTGGCGTATCGAGGTACTACTGGATATCGAAGAACGTCAAACTTTTTGTACCGACTGTTTCGAGAGTCTGCCTAGGCTTTTCATGTACAGGAAAGATTCTGTCTAATTTTTCCTATACAGCAAAAACAAAAGTGCCTACTGCAATAGAGTCGTTATATATTCTTGTATCTGCTAATCGATATTCCAACGACATCACCCAGTATGTCGGCCACTGTTGACGGAGTAGCTGAATATATGGAATAAACGTGAATTCGTGTAAAAAAAAATATTTGTCAAATTTTTCAAATTTGGCAATTAATTTTTTTTACTTGTTTTAGTCACCTCGTTATCACTATACGTGTACGTGTTCGTATATCTTTATAAATGACTACTGATGATTTTTAATTTTGTTTTCACTCATTTTAAATTCAAAACAATTTTCAATTTCTTATCTGTATTATCACGATCGCTTTAACCTATAAGAGTCTAAACGACAATTTGCGTAAAGCGTGCGAGAGGACGATCTGATAATATGATTTTGTAGGCTGACACCCCTCGTCAGGAAAGCTAATCCCACCGACGCCTCGCCCTTAGCCTTGCACTTCGCTTTGACTAAAGTGCCCACTCCCGTAATGCCTGATTCGAAGGCCGATACGATTTTCTTATGTTTTTAGAAAAAAATTACTATTTCGTTTAACCTCATACGAGGGTAAACATTGAGTATTGTGATATTCATCTATTACTCTTGTGCAATGTTGGGTATGTATCTTTCTATGAGGTTCAATAAAACGGAGAACCTGGAATTAGTATGTATAACTGTCGGTAATTATAGTGTAGAAATATTTTCAAGTATTAATAACCCTGTAGACTCTCTACCTTATCGACTGAGATATCAATGTCGGAAATATACAAGACAGGAAACCAAGAATGCCCATTGTGACTATACGTGGGTTTAAGGTTGAACCTAGTCATGCGACCAGTCACTTGTGAATGGAGAAATGTTAAGGGCTGAGCATTCGACGGTAACCTTTGACACGATTATATTTATGCTTTTATTTATATATATATATATATATATATATTTCAAAGAAATGTATTCACCGATAACAGAAACGATGGTTATCGTCTACTTATTGAGTACCAGCTACGTGTACAAGAGACCTCGTTTGGGCGATACTGGATCTGCGAAATCCTTGAGTTTATTGAATAACGCTGAATTCGCAAAAGGTGGATTTAAATATCGTTGGAATTATTGTATAGAGTGAAGTTTCCGTATTTAACACTAAACCTACCAGAGCGGTCAACTGACCGCTTTTGAGACTTTAATCAAAATTGTTAAATTCCAGGTTTTTATTTTTCTTGAACTTACTGCACGACTATGCTAAATTCTGTATTAATTACAGTCAACTGGAAAAGACTATAATGTTTATTCCAAAAGCGGTCATTTGACAGCCATCGGTAGAAATAGGTATATATAATATGTCGGTAGGTTTAGTGTTAATACAGAAACCAATAAAGAATTCACATAAATGACAATCTTCGAAGACCCTACGCAGATAGTAAGATCATTTTCATATGTGTCTTTTATTCGTTCCCCTTACTTTTTCTAGCGGGAAATTCAAACGAAAATCTATATAGCCCCTGTCACTCGAATCAAAGGTCGTCGAATACACTTGTGCTTGGTTTCACACTTCTGTGTCTCTACTGTGTAAATTCGAAAGCGTCACCGGCAAGCGAACGTAGAGCGCTTCCCGCTTTGAGCGATTCTATGGAAACAAAAAAGAAAGAAAACGGAAAAAAAGGAATGACCAAGTTGCTTTCGAGGCTGCAGCTCGATTTCTTTCTGCTTTACTTTGATATTCTTTTAATAGCGTCTACCGTGTATTCATAAGCCGTGTGGTGAGAATTTTCGCTTTTACAGTGACGCAATTGGGTTTGGTACACACACACACCCACACAGACTCCTTTGCTATTAATTATTGATATGAAAATCTAGAAATATTTATACTATATATATATATAATGCAGGTACAGACCCTCCCAAATATACATCTCGTATCTTTATTTTCTTTAATCTAATTGATTCGTGGATCGATTCTCTGCTGCCTCTTATCATAAATTAAGAAAAGCAATGTAGGTCACGAAATTCTTGAATCTTCGATTCATTCTTCCTACGAATATTTCCACGTGTTTTTTTCCTGTCGATGCGATATCGATAAAAATGAATTTCAATCGAAGAAGAAATAATATAATTGAGAATTTCTTTATTCGTGTCTCAATTCGAATTTTGAATTATGAAATCGGCTTACACAGACTTTTTCATAGCTAATCCACTGTCACTGCACGAGGGATAGGTCTTCTTCTTGGCCTCGTTCGATTTTCGTCACTTTAGTTTACATCGGGTTACAATTACTTCGAAATTCCACTGCTTTACGTTCTACATGGATTTACTGAATCGTGTAGTTTTCAATGATCCTGGAAAATTGTCATTCAAAGCTCCTGTGCCAGGCCAGCGAATCCTGGTGAGAGACTACGGGTCATTACGTAGCGCAAATGACCAACGGAATTGCGTAACGCGTCGTCTCATGAAAACGAGCAGATCGTTACTTCGACTTATGAATTAGGCCTTGAGCAGGCTTTTTGTTATCTAGAAATTTCATATAAATAATACAGTTAAACATGCAGCATTCGGCTATAGAATTAAGCAACCCTTAGGGACGAATAATAGTAAAAAAAAAAAAGTAATTGAAGTATGTAAATTTTTTAGATATCATAAAACATTTTTGATAAAATTTTTTTTCACTTTCGACTAAAAGCTTTTCAGAGTCTCACGTTCTGTTTGTTCCTTCGGATTTTACAAAAAACGTAACGAGGGATGAACAGATTGGCGAAAATTGCTTGTAAGCTTTTCTTCCTTCCGCCTTCAGAATTAAATTCGGCTTCCCTCCTGGTTGAAGACTTGGGTAACCAGGTGAAATAGGGGAGCCGAAAATCCAGTTGAGGTCGACTTTATTTTTGGCAAGTCCACAAACCACAGGGTTTGGGCAATGGCACTGTCAGATTTTGTCTGCTCTTTTCAGATGCATTATCCCCTAGCCAAGTTGCGAATTGTTCCACGAGGGTAAACAAGCATGAAATTGTAGCGACACCCCTGACGAGTTTTATCCCAGAAGAAGGAAGTTGTTGCGCAGTCCGATGATTCAGTGGATAATTAGAACCAAAGCTTAATGAGAAGCAGTTGGCACGTGAAATTCCACTTTTATATGTTTTGGAAATACTTGGTCTAAAAGAAACGTCAACTCTCCTAAGCCCAGTTCATACCGCCTACGATATCCCATGTATAAATACACGAATACGTATACAGTACACAGGGCTATGAATAACCAGTCATCCCGAAAAAGAAATTTATCGATTAACGTTCATCAGGTAAAGTGGAACTATACAAATATTTTGTACAAAGTTGTCTCCCATTATCACAATTATTTTCCATAGCGGCAAGAAGCGTCGAGACGCTGTAGACGACTGTTTCGTTCGACGACGTCCGGATGCGTAACGTCGCGTGTGGTATCTAGTAGCGAATTCTTTGCGAATGATTTTTTTGATAAGGGCGCTATGTAAAGAATTTTGGGGAGAAAATAGAAAAAAGAAGAGGTAAAAAAAGAAAAGAATTCGTAACCTTAATCCTAGGGTGGAATTCGGCCCCAGGCGATGATACTCGCGTCGGTAGGGGATGGTTATGGACTTTTCCAGCTGTGCCGAACAACACGAAACGGATTGAGGGGGGTGTTCGGTGATAACACATAATCCAAGATAGAATTTTCTAACTGTTGTAATATGTTGGACAATAACAAAATCTCGATCGACGCACAATTTGAATGTGATTTACTGTATATTTTTTGATATATAAAAATAATGTAAAAGTTTCAATATCCACTATAGAGATATACTAAATTTATAAAAATGAGTAACGTCAAAATTTCATTTCATTTCGTGCGGTAAAACGTGATTTTAGGCTCGAACTTCGAGGTTATATTTATTTAATTTATTTATTTCTAAACTAATTTATAATTATAACCAATTTATTTTTGAACAAAATTTGTGAACATTTTTTACTTCCTCTTTGATCCGTGCTTCCCCATTACTATTATGATTATCACAGCCGGAACTTCCTTAACGTCGATATATCCCTGACGCAGCGGAATACAAGCCAGCTGTGACGTATAACGTCCTACCCGGATGAACGAGCCGTCGTGCCGTATAGACTCGGTGATCGGTCATCGTCCTGAGATAAAGGATCACGAGATCAGCATTGCGACATAGAGGTCAGGATGGGATATAGGGACAGTACGAAAAGGGAGTAAAGAAACGTGTAGTTTAGTGGGTGGCTTGAAGACAGTGGATATAATTAATCCCAGGGGGTAGGGCTTGAGGGTCGATCATCTACGGAAATGCAAATTCAAAGGGAGATTGAGAGTGGAGAACGTGGAAGAGTGTTAGGGTCATCTCATCTGGTTTGGAACGCCGAGGAGCAAGGACTCTGGGACATATTTTAGGGTGGTTGCGGCGACGCTGCCAGTGATATTATCGCGTAGGACACGAGGTATCTAGGAGAGAGTGTAGAGTGGAGATCCACTGGAGGGTAGATAGCGTGTACCAGCGAGGGAAGCTGGTATCGTCGGGACGCAGGGTTCAGGGTTAGTCGGTGACAGTGCGCGAGGAAGCTCCGGCGGAGCGATGAGTTCAGTAGGCGGCGGTGCTGGCGGCCGAAGGGTAGAAACGGGTTGTTTGGTGCTGGATCGAGTCTGGTGGCTGGCTGGTGGCTGGTGGCTGCTGCCTCACGGTGGGGTAACTCTAGGGGTAGGTAGGGCGAAAATGGATGAGAGTGGGCTGGGGTAGTAGATATCGACTGGAGACGGGACGCCTCGACGGCCACCAGCACGGCATCCGCGCGGCTGGCCTGAACTCCCCACTCGGCTCTGCTCTGTTCCCTGACGCCCTCTGGTCCCTTTCAGCCTCCACCCCCTGCTCCACGCCCGTCCACAAAACCCTCCCGTCAGCCAGTCCCCCAGGTCCCCCCTAGTTCCTCTCCCGTCTCGCAGGACTCGTGCGTCGAGGTTTTCCCGCGCGAGTGGCGCCACCAGCGAACGATACGGCGCCGCGCAGCATTAAACATCCTCGATCCAACCTACCTTCAGCCAGGTCCAACCTATTCGACATAAACCTGCTTAGCGAGAGGCCTCCGTCGCTCCGAGCGAGGTAGCAGTATCGCTCCGAGTATCGTGGCGCCCAGAGGGCAACCGGACTGCGTCGGAGAAAAGGCGCCGGAAGGGCCGCAAGACGGTCCGAGGGACGCTTGCCGAAAATACACGCTCACTGGCTACGGGGTTAACGCCAAGTGCACGGGGAAGCCTTCGGTGTCGACAGTCGCGCCACGCCAGTAGCGGCGTCGGCGTCGACGGCGTCGACGGCGGCGGAGTCATTGGTAGAGAGGTGGCGGTGGCGGCGACCGTGGTGGCGGCGGCGGCGGCGGCGACGACGACGACCGAGACGGCCAGTAGCGGTAGCGGTAGCGGATGACAGTGACAGTGCGGTGACTGTACCCAGGGTATAGTAAGTGATCCGTGCCAGAGGGTGCGATATGAGGGAAGGTACACTGGGCAGAGCGAGCTGGCCAGTCAGCTAGCCTAGCTACTCGCTCTTTCTTCTTTACTCCTGTTCCTCCTCTCTTTTTCTCTCTCCCTCTCTCTCTCTCTCTCTCTCTCTCTCTCTCTCTCTCTCTCTCTCTCTCTCCCTCCCTCTCTCTCTATCCCCCCTTCCTCCCTCCCTCCCTCATTTCCTCCCTCGACCTCGAAAACTCTACTCAACCGGACGCTCACAATCTTGCCTCACACAACGTTCATTCGCTCTCTTTCTTTCAATCCTTCTTCTCCCTCTCTCTCCCTCCCTCTCTCTCTCTCTCTCTCTCTCTCTCTCTCTCTCTCTCTCTCTTTCCCCTAATATCCCCTGACCTCTCTACTTCTCTCACTAACAATCAGTCTCTCCCGGTCATCGTCCAAACCCTATGCCATTTGTTACCCCGTAACACGATAGAACGATCCCAACACACGTCGGATCTCCTCTGTGAAAGCACCAAAGCAGCCGCCCCCATGCACCATGCAGATGATCCTGGTTGCTGGCGGGTGAGTCCATCGTCCCGCTCGTCGAATCCTCGAAGCACGGTTCTCGTCGACGCTCCCGGTCGCCACGGGACGCGTATGGTCGCTCTCCTTAGCCAGCTTAGACATACGTGTATACGTGGCTCGCATTGGACAGTGCTTCGCCTATTAGACTTTTGGACGAAATTCATCGTTGTTATGCCGGAACGCGTCCATTAGCTTGTACAGTGAAATAGTCAGCTATTTCCCTGGTACGCGCGCCACGTGCATTAAACGCTATGCTTTTCGAGTCTTCATTGTAATGTTATTCTGATACACGTCTGACAGCCAGCTGAAGCGTTACGACACACCGTGCCTCGAGGTTCTACGCTTACGTAGGCTCTCTAGTGTTTGTCCATTTTTTATTTTCAATTTCGTCATCGTATTATTTATTTATACGTCAGTTTCGTCATCTTCTTTTTCCTCTTCGTCCTCTTATTCTTCTTTCTAAGCTGACGGAAGATTCACAAAAAATATATATCAACCTCATCACTGCTTATTGTGCACGTTTCTAATATCTGTAGTTTCGATACTCTAGTGTGACGTATGTATCGTCGCGATGCCCTTTACCAGTGACGACAGGACGTCGGGACGCCCAGGTGTTTAGTCTATCTGGCACTAGACGTCACGTGTTTCTCTAACCCACTTTTACCGAGTCTTAACGCGTCTTTTCTATTTCTCTCTATTTTCTGTCTCTTTATGTGAATTTTGTAATGTCTACGCGGCCGTTGTTGTTGACCACCCTCCTCCCCACCCTTACTGTATTCCCCCACTACTTTCACATCCAAAAATCTTTTTCCAGCCTTTCACTTAATTTCCCCATTTGTTGGTCCTAAATTTCAAAATTCCACAGTCAAGCAGAGATATAGGTCACACGTACGGGACGACCAGTTGTGTGGCGGGAAATTTGAAAATCCAACGGAATCAATGCGATTGATTCGTATCCTATCGAACTGATAAGAAACCTCGAATCACTTCCAAGTGTTCGGTTACGTCGTTATCTTCACACCAATGGCGACTGTCTTCGCCTGACTTCCCGATACCATACGTGGTCAGAGATTAAATAGAGAAACTGCTACGTGGACGTGTTATATAATATCACGACGAGATCAAGTCTTTCGATTCAACCGAGAATGATTTTGTTATCAAGTTCAAAATGCCGATATATATGTATATATATATACCGCTGGCACTGTCACCAGGGAATTAAAATTGGGCACGTAATTCCTACGGGACACTGAAACTCGTCGAAACTCTAAGAGCTTCCGCGATTGACGTCACCTGCATATATGACATACATATGTTACGTATACGTATAAGCGGTACCAACCGTTTTGAAAAATACACCAAAATCCTTCCTTTATGCTTTTTCTATATCGATCCTAAGACAGAGCTTGTGGCATGGTATACCCTATCCATATGCTCCTTCGAATACATGCTTCATACGTTTAACGATCTTTCTACGATCAATATCACAGAGTACATCTATCCAACCTGAATTAACAGAGACCAATCGTGCTTTACTCGATCCTGAAGTCTTTAAAGACTTATCGTAGTTAGATAAAATCTGAGGAAGTTAAGATTCACATTTAGCACGGTTGGTACCAGTTGAAAATCGATAAGAGAAAAAATTGAATTTTATATATCCAGTCGGTACGTGTATACATATAGGTATGCTTTGTTATTGGGAAACGTACTTCCAAGTTCTGGTAAACAAATTTTACTTAGAAATCGATAAAAATGAAATTTCACTGAACGAGTTTTGGTATCTCTCTGTCTCTTTCTTTTTGTTGCAAACTCAGATTGTCTTCTTTGTCCTCGAATTTATCTACCGTTTTCTCCTAAACCTATCTACAGCATCTACGGTCCATGGGAAATTTTATAGTTTCTGGTATATTTATCCATGGATATTGCACAATGATCGTACATTGTCTTAACGGTACGTGTCTCTGGGACTTGAGTTATGAGTATTTTTTTTTATCTTGGAAAGAAAGTGTGATAAGGAGGGGGTGACCCATGCTCGACGTAAAAACTCTTTTGCGTCAGCTTGTCTCGAAAGGGACATTAGTATTTATAAGCTTGATATAACTATCTTAATATCCAGTCGCAGATTTTTTTTTCGAAAATCTTAATAGGCTAGAAGAAAATTTTGACAATTTAAAAATACCCATTAATCTGCCCGTACGATTATGCAAGCTTTTTCTATTTTTATGAAAACAAAAAAATGTACAAATCTTAATATTTTACTTTGACATAATTTTCGGATTTGGGGTAAACTTAAAATTTTGCCCGCAAAAAAAAATATCAATATAGAATTTCAAAAGTTCCTTTGTTAAAAGAATGTCATTGATTTACAGAAAAAAAAATAAAAATTTGGTATTACCAGGCGTTGCAACATAAAATCTCAATGGACGACAATAGCACGTTACCCAAGACCTGGGTTAGTAGGTAGGAGGAGTAGATAGGTGGAAGAAAAGTCGTTGAAAAAGTTTTTGCGGGTAAAATTGGAAATTGAGGAATAAGTTAGCTAGGGACGAGGGGGGTCGGAGGAGAGGAAGGAAATATTAGTGGAGAAAAACGGCAGCCCAGTGACAGTGAGTTACGTTCTAGATAAGGTATCTATAGATATATGTATGTATATATATATATACAAATCAGGCTGCTTGCTAGTAACAGGATCGAACGTTGAAAGCCTTAAAAGAGTAAAGAGGAGGCCAATCGTCGTGAATGATTTTCACGATAACTAATTTTCCACGGAAGAGGAAGTTACGTCATGTCTCAAATAGAATCTCAGCGATGTCGCTTATATTTGCTAACATTTTTTCAAACAGCGTGAAGCTTCGCTGAATACTTTGGGTAATGGAATTTCTTTATTTATTGTTTGCTTCACGCTTATATATATATACATGTACTACTATTAATGTACTAAAATGAAATCACGGGATGCTGGATGCTTCTGAAATAATTGCTTGGCAAATCGACGTTACGTCAAAGACGTGCACTGATTGTACCTACCTTCCTTTTCACCTTTCCATCCTCTAGTTGACTACCTACCTACCTACCTATCTAGCTGGCTATTACGCCCGTGTAAAATGATTGGCTTTAATTGAATTTCTGCAGGGTTGCCGCCTTGACGACATCGTGGTAAATTAATCTAGCCAAATGGGAATAATAATTCTCGTGCAAACCGTGAAGTCCTTTGACATTGCAACTGTTGCAATTACCGATAGGAGGGCGAAATTTATTTTGAATTTGGGTGTATTTTAGAAAACATATTATTAAGGGTGATGATAAGAAGCTGCTAATTGCATATATGATGAGTTAGACTTTGTAACGTGCGTTTACCCAGTGAGTTCCCTGCGAATTGTAACGAAACTCGCGGTTACAAACTCTTTAAGATTAAGTCAATAGATAGCGTTGTCGGAGATAGATTTCCCTCTCCAGTAAGTAAGAGTCCCTGGTAGGAATAGCAATTATCGTGCTCTTCCCTTTCGTCAATTGACCGTCGTGTAAGCAAGGCGTGTGCTAAGTGCGATCAAAGGCGACAGGGTTCATAAATGGGGACCTAAATTCTTTATAAAACGATAAAACTGGATAACAGATGATAAGTTGAAGAAGCGCTTGGAGGAAGTCGATCACTTAACAACAAAATCTACCATGTAAAACCACCTCTATACTATAACACTGTTGAGTCGTGACGAACCGAACTAGGACTCAAATAAGGAGACTTAACCGGTGGACACCGTCATCATTATCCAGACAGATAAGAAATATTAATTATAACCGGTTCCTATAGGATTGACTTTAGTGTATAATTTATTAGTTCTATTTCAATGTGTTGTTTTTTTTTTTATGAGTACGTTTAATTTCGTATTTTATAAATTGAATGGGTTATAAATGAACGTGGAATTAATATCATGGTGAAAATTTTAAGATAATTGTATAGCGATTATTAGTGTCCATAAGTAAACCATTCATGTTAAGAAATTATAGAAAATAGTACAACTTACAGGGTAATATGGAGGGGCCATCTTCTTATCACTTTTGAAGTAAAAGAGTCACCTGTATAGAACATTTTATTTGGCATAAGACTGTATATATATTATAAGAAGAAATGGGATGATTCAAGTAACAAAAAAAATTTCGCAAAAATCTTAAAAACCTGTCTTTTTTAAAAAAAAGCAGAGAATGAAATTAGCTAATGCTTTTCAGTGTGAGAACGCTAATAAAATAACGACATGCAAATTTTCTGGCGTTAAGGCTTCTGGGCTTGGTTACGAGCCACTTACTTAACAAACCAGACATTCGGGGTGCAGGAAGTTGGCCCCCCATAATTCGAAAATTCCGGTTCTACTTTTTGTTCTGGCTTGTTGTAAGTTTGTTCTATAATGTTCCAGAAAAACAAGTTTCTCAACTAAAATTTCTAGCGATCAGGCGAAAAAAAAACATTTTTTTATTGGACCTCCCCACTTATAGAAAATCAAACTTTTTTTGTTGTTCCAGATTGTTCTAGTTGTTGTAAATATTGTTCCAGAGTATTAATACCGCTAAGTAAAGAATACTCGAATGGGATCAAAAAAACGTTTTACGCATAGCAAGTAGATATAGGACCATTTCGAATGATTTCCAGGTTATTCCAGCTTGTTCGAGGTTTTCCTTGTTCTAGGTTTCCGTAGGTATTCCTAAGTTTTTCTAGGTTTTTCTAGGTTTTTCTAGATTGTTCCACGTCCTACCACGATCTGGTAGGTTTCCGTAGGTTTCCCTAGGTTTCCGTAGGTTTCCCTAGGTTTTCGTAGGTTTCCGTAGGTTTCCGTAGATTTCCGCAGGTTTCCCTAGGGGTTTCCACGTTGTTCCACGTCCTACCACGATCTGGTAGGTTTCCGTAGGTTTCCCTAGGTTTCCGTAGGTTTCCCTAGGTTTTCGTAGGTTTCCGTAGGTTTCCGTAGATTTCCGCAGGTTTCCCTAGGGGAAAAACGTTTTACGCATAGCAAGTAGATATAGGACCATTTCGAATGATTTCCAGGTTATTCCAGCTTGTTCGAGGTTTTCCTTGTTCTAGGTTTCCGTAGGTATTCCTAAGTTTTTCTAGGTTTTTCTAGGTTTTTCTAGATTGTTCCACGTCCTACCCCGATCAGGTGGGACAGCCACATAAAACCAGGGAAACACTGGAAAAGCTGAGGAAGACGAACGCTCTCAGAATAACATGTGGATATAGGACCATTTCAAACGATTTCCAGGTTATTCCACGACACCCCGTCTTGTTCTAGGTTGTTCTAAGTTTTCTAGGTTTCCGTAGGTTTCCGTAGGTTTCCGTAGGTTTCCGTAGGTTTCCCTAGGTTTTTCTAGATTGCTCCACGTCCTACCCTGATCAGGTGGGACAGCCACATAAAACCAGGGAAACACTGGAAAAGCTGAGGAAGACGAACGCTCTCAGAATAACATGTGGATATAGGACCATTTCAAACGATTTCCAGGTTATTCCACGACACCCCGTCTTGTTCTAGGTTGTTCTAAGTTTTCTAGGTTTTTGTAGGTTTCCCTAGGTTTTCGTAGGTTTCCGTAGGTTTCCCTAGGTTTTTGTAGGTTTCCCTAGGTTTTCGTAGGTTTCCGTAGGTTTCCCTAGGTTTTTGTAGGTTTCCCTAGGTTTTCGTAGGTTTCCGTAGGTTTCCCTAGGTTTTTGTAGGTTTCCCTAGGTTTTCGTAGGTTTCCGTAGGTTTCCCTAGGTTTTTCTAGATTGCTCCACGTCCTACCCTGATCAGGTGGGACAGCCACATAAAACCAGGGAAACACTGGAAAAGCTGAGGAGGACAAACGCTCTCAGAATAGCAGGTGGATATAGGACCATTTCGAACGATTTCCAGGTTCTTCCACGACATTCCATCTTGCTCTAGGTTGTTCTAAGTTTTCTAGGTTTTCGTAGGTTTCCTTAGGTTTGCGTAGGTTTCCGTAGGTTTCCCTAGGTTTTTCTAGATTGTTCCACGTCCTACCCCGATCAGGTGGGACAGCCACATAAAACCAGGGAAACACTGGAAAAGCTGAGGAGGACAAACGCTCTCAGAATACCAGGTGGATATAGGACCATTCCGAACGATTTCCAGGTTATTCCAGGTAGTTCTAGCTTGTTCTAGGTTGTTCTAAGTTTTTCTAGGTTGTTTCAAGTTGTTCTCGGTCTATTGATCATTGTTTTAGATTTATATAACGATCTGATAGTCCCAAGTCGGATAAAGGTAGGAATAAACGATTTTATATGCATAAAACGTTTTTTTAATCCTATTCGAGTATTCTTTACTTAGCGGTATATTGGTATTCTGGAACAATATTTAAAACAACTAGAACAACCTTGAACAACAAAAAAAGTTTGATTTTCCATAAGTGGGGGGTTCTGGTAAAAAAGTGGTTTTTTCGCATCAGCGCTACAAATTTCAGTTGAGAAACTTGTTTTTCTGAAACATTGTAGAACAAACTTAGAGCAACTCAGAACAAACAACGGAACCGAAATTTTCTAATTGTGGGGGGCTAACTTCCCAGACTTGACATTCGCCAGGTTGGATTTAACCAGTCACTTTTTACTGATCTTTATATGAGTTTTCGGTGAGGAAAAGAAATGTTTTCCTAAATTAACATAAATTTGCGATGCGCTTGATGAAAAAATTCCATATGCATTTCTACGTCACGTAAATTCCCACGTGCTACGCCAATGCTTGGCATTCCTATATAGTTATTTTCGTATATCACCGTAAGCGTATTTCCGTTTGTAGGGTCAATGAACAAGTTCAAATACTATAATAGAGATAAAGAATAACAATGAAAAAAATATATATATGTATGCAATAATTTATATTACAATCTTCTTAATAATCATCCCCCGTGCTTGAAAGTCGGACGAAAATTAATCTCCTGTTACCATACAAAAAAAAATGCATAAAACATACCCCCCTCCCCCTAAAAAAAAAAGTGGAACGTGACCAAAGCCAACGTGGAGGAAGAGGGGGAAAAAAAGTCGAGTTAGCAAAATCAAGAGCGTGCAATTCAGCATAGCTCTAAATGGCCGCACTAACCTATATACTTTCACTGTGCAATTTCTTTAATTAAAACTCCTTCGGAAAATTCAAAAACCAATTTCGTTCCGTTCTATCGAAATTGTTCGCGATAGTAAGCTTGGTACGTTAACAGCTAAAATTAGTCCAAAAAAAAAGCAGACTCGCTATCTTCACTAAGCGTTAAACGAACAATTTATTTGGCCGGGTTGCACGTCGCTTGACGCTTAGAATTCCTAGGCTAAGTTCCGTCTGGCGCATTGCCCACCCTTACTCACAAGCCAAGCCTGAATTTCGACGATAAGAGTCGCTTGCAGTTTCATTCAGCTGGAACCCTTCACTGTTAACTGCAGTACGCAGTCCTTAACCTCTAAGGAATTTACGTAATAAAACGCCCGATGAACTTCCTTTCTGTTGTTCATAACGATACGTGCTTTATAGCTTCTCGACATTTGTGTGCATATGTATACATATATATAACACGTATAACCGGCCATGGCTGCACGTGCGGAAATTGCGAGTTGTCCTCGCGCAGAGAGTACATACCATTCCCATGGGAACCTCGAAGCCATCTGCGTTATTGTCGGAGATATACTAAGCCCCAAATGGGAATAAAAATGGATTTATGACCTACATTGAGCTACGGATATTAAGCAGCCTCCGGATATCCTTTTGTCTCTGTATCCAATCTCGGTTCATTCGTCCGGTTAGTTCTGTCGATCCAAAGATATTATCTGGGTACGAGATTAGCTTACGATGTGTATAATTCCTATGACCTTCGACCTTATGCACTATATCGACAATAGGAATATAGAGGTAAATTTGAAACCTGCATGTATAACATACTAATGGAAAATCTAATGTAATTGGATAGGTGAATGTCCTTAGGGGTGAAAAAGTTATTTTATATGAAGAATTTCAATGCTTTGGAATCGTTAAATTCTTTATGTATATTTATGCATCTGATATATGTATTTGCACTGTGGGATTGTAAAAAAATTAATGCAGTTGACACGTGACTTCTGATAGCTCGTAAACTCGTCGCGGTCATTAGGTACGTGTATCGTGAACATTGGAAATTTTTAGTAAAAAAAGTTTTCTTTAGGTAAATTCCTAATATTTGGGATCGCATAAGTTTAGGGTACATATCAACCCGTGTGAGAATGTTTTAAAAATTTTTCTAAAGTGTCTATGTATACCATATGGTTGTGGGTACTTTTTTTTATTGCATTTTTTATTTCCTCTATACCCGGTGGTCGAAATTAAAGACTGTATGTGGGATATACACCAAACGGCTGTACTTTAACCAGTTTATGTGGCTTTAAAATCTAGTTCGTGTTATGTCTTTGCCAGTATAAGAGGATATGCTCATTCCACGATCAATGTCCATTCCGTTTCCTTGCAATTTACTCGAATTACTTGCACACGATGCACTTGGAATTTCTCTGTAGAGTCCCGTGCTATAGCTGTAGTACAGTCTGGTAAGAAAATCGTACGAGTGTGTTACCTGCTCAATACGTGTTATTTAGACGAATTCACTTTACGTATTTTTTCCTCTTTTTTTTCAACTTTTTATTCATCCGAATAAAATTTTGTCTGTCGATATAATTAATCAGGATAATTGGTCCAGTGGCTATGAGGCTGTAAAGCGATAGGATACTGGAACAACATAGCCGTGTGATTACACGGCAATGTAACAGTGCGATAGCATAGTAGGAGTATGGTAACAGTCAAGGATATTAGCTCTACGTCAATAAACCCCCTTACGACGTACACCTAAACCAGATTCTGTTATATAAGGCTTATCAATTTCATATTTCACCTTCAACCCCCCTTCGTCCCCCCTTGTTAACACCTTTGTACCAGAAGATAACAGCCACTCGTGCCGATTCGATACTTTGCCAAATTTTCAAAAATTAAATATTAGTCGTTCTTCTCGAGTCTTCTTGTAGTTACCAGTCAAACGATTCCACGTGGAAAATAAAATTATTCGTATGCAAATTTTTATATATATTTTTTCCTTTTTATTCAATCTTACTTTAATGCTTTAACTTCGCAAAATCGGACGCCCTTTGCCGCCAATAATCCACCTGCTAGACGTTAATTAATTTTTCAGTGTGGGGCTTTCGGTATCGTTGAAGTAATTGGAAATAAACGGGGAGGAGGCAAAAAAAAAGGAAGAAATGAAAAATTGCGAATAACTCGGTCTCGCGGTTCCGCACAGTGTGCTGCTTTTAATATAATCACCTTTCGACCCCATTTCGAGTGGCACCCTCGTAATTTTCGTACAAATCTTAGCCTGACTTTCTACTCCTCGCTTTACACTTTCGACTTTTGTTTTTTTTTCATTTTTTTTTTTTTCGTTTTTCTTATTCTTTATTTTCTCGGTCTGTAACCGCATGACTTACGTTGTTTCGGTCTCTGAGTGATATTAAAATTAAGGATGCTGAAGAAAAATCACGAAAATTGAAAAAAAAAATTTGTTACTTTTCTTTTTTACAATTTCTTTATCATTTATTTTTAACCATTTATTAAGCCGACGTTACGTCACTTTCTGTGCCGTTTTTTCGTGCACTGGGACGCGAATCACGTGCTTGTGAAATTTTACGTTTTTCAAAAAAACAATTGCATGGATCTCGATACTGTAATAAATTATTACGTAATGATAAATTATCTATGCTCTATACATATATATATATATATATATATATATATATATATTGTGTATTGTAAAAAAATAATAAAGGAAAAGAAATAGTTTCTCAACCTAAACTCAACGCGTTATACTTGCTGGGTGAGACTGATCTTGTGGTACTGCTAAGGGATGAAAAACATTCTAGAAATCGGTCAGAGGGTTGCAGATGGATCCTGTATAAGAACCATATAAGGTTCATGCCAAAATGGCGGCACACCTTAATGACGGAGATCGAATTAATCGAATAGTTTTTGGCACGAAAAGGCACTGGCTCATTACTTGGGATTCCCATGTCATTCCCAGGTCATTCTGTTCGCGTTATCTTCCCTCGGGATGACTCGGGATGATTTATCTTTCGTGAGAAATCTGGTGGACTGGCCAAATGGGAATTTGGTACTTTGACGGGCAATAAGTTCTGAAAATAATATTGAAGGAGAATATCATACGTCTATGTTAAATAAATATTAGGATTTTTTATATATTAATAAATTTTAATTAATTACTTGATTAATTATTTGATCGGTGTACCGTCCATACGTAATGTTTTTTGAATTACCCGAGCTGCTCTTAGCTTGCCGATAATTTTCAAAATTTCAATGCGACTCTCTCCCGTCTCCAACGTGCTGAAAATTCCGGCCACGGGACATCGGCTTAAGCGTAACGCTAACGCAACGGCGTTCCCGTTTACGCGCTTCGGCGGCCACGTTCAATTAATCCATTCTGGCGAAAATTGGCCTGGGCTAAATTGAAATTCGAATTCTCTCGGTGAAGACGATGCGTATGTTAATAAATAAATAAACTATGTGATTTTCCAATGAAATTTTGTATTCGTTTGTTACCCTGGAATCATATAAGAATAATTATGATGAAAAGAAAATTTTAGAAAATTTCAAAATTCTCAAATTTATCAATAACAAAATTGTATTAACAATCGATACTCAAGTCGTATGACTATTATATCATATTTAGGGTATATAAAACCAAGTAGCTTTTAATATCCATTTAGCCAAGTATCATATGTACTGTTAACTGCCTGTTGATATCACACACGATCTGATAACCCACAAACGATCAACAGTTGAATTACATGGGAGGGCTGCCATTTTTTTGTTACTCGTTTTTCTTTCATACTTCCACCAAAGAGCGTTTGGCATCGGTTCCAACCTTTTCTTTGATCTCGAGTAGCTAAAGCCACCCTTAAAGTTTGAATTGGTGGACAAAAAAATACGGATACACACCCCCGATGTTTAATGATGGATCTTAAAAATTGTTCGTAGTGTAAAAAAAATTTTTTTATTTCATCCCCTATACGTCTGTAAGTCGTTTTCCGAAATACTTATACTTTTACGTATAATCCATTTGACTTTCGTTACACGTCAAGGGTCGTGGAGTATATTGTACAAAATGACGACAAAGCCAATGTAAAGGGTTGGTAGACGTGTTTAGGGGTGTTGATGATTCCAGAGAGCATTGCAGGTATATCGAATATTCTAGTAACAGGGTAAAGACACGAGTACAGTACGCCTAGGAAAGGGCTGTAATGTTTGGATAGCTGTGTAGTTAAACACCCTAGAGAAAACAAGGGTAGTACTCAGATAGCCATTGACGAGAATAAGGGTGACAATAAATGATAAATTGTCAGTGCATCGTGTGTACGAAGAAAATAGAGATATTAGGGGGTTATTCCCCTTACGGTCAGACAGACAAGATAAAAATCTCTATGACAGTTCCAAGAAGTAAATTCAATTCCACTTGGCGTTTCGTGATGTCAGCCATTTTATCTCTATTGAATTTTTTCTCTCATGAGCTCCACTAATGGAATCATTGATCGTGAACATCTGGCTATCTCCATCCTGCCGGTACGTAAACGGGTAGTAAAAAAAGTCAATAGCCAAAATATCATCATTAATATCGATATCCGGTCGATAGAAAAGATTTAAGAGGAAAAGAAAAAGAAAAAATGTGAAAGGACCGAGAACAAAAATGTGCTTCGCGTGAGAAAGCGTGTAGATTTCAATTTTTTTTTTTTTCAATTTTTCAAAATAAAAGTACGTCTCGGCGAAACGTAAAAGAAAAAAAGGTTCATAATTTTTTAATGATCCTCCGACGGTATTTCAGTTGACGAAAATAAACGTGGCAGAAAGAAAACGACACTAGCGCCACTACGACGGAAAATTCCGGCAACGCAGAAGGCAGACCTTTAAAAAATAGATGAATCGTCTGTTTCGTTGTGGTTTACACGCAACATGACGATGACCGTGGTATGTACTAACCGTCTAAGGTACCTTCACAAATTACATGACATTAATAGCGAAGTCGTGAGGCTACGTAGTTGCACGTGTGATACGAGCATAATGTCAGGTACGAAAGATCGATCGGCTAAGCAGCATCAGCAGCGTATGGTAAATCACTGGGCGGAACAAGATTCTGCCGATTTGCAGTATAGCTTCCTGAATACTGTCCACTGGAGAGAAATGCGTTCGATCCTGAGATACAGATTTAGAATACATGCATCTAAAAGTGCATCCGTTGCATCTTCCTGGGAACGAAACGGACTGTCAGGAAGAAAAAATAAATAAAAATAAATCAGAAAAAAAAAGTATAATATAAAGTTGAACTTTTGTGATTTGGCATTATTATCCGTCTATCCTAAAAATATATACCTATGTCGTGTAAATATTTCATAACGGTACGTTTAAGGGTAAATTAATAAAATAATAATCAGATTTTCCAAATCGTTTCGTTAGGTTAGGTTATGTTTCCACCCCCTTCGCGTCCCTACACCCAGACGCAGCCTGGAAAGTGTGCTGTGTCATGGGGGCGGGGAGGGGGGTGAGAGTGGCCCAAGGCGGGGGGGTCGCACTAGGGGTTGAAAGAGAGGCCACAAGGGGTGGAAGGATGGCACGCGCCACAGCTGAGGCCTCCACGCTGCCGAAGCGCGGCGCTCGACTCGTACGCTCATGTCGGAGCTCCTTCTTTCGACGTACGAGTCATTTAAAATTGGTCCAGGACATTCAAGCGATCTCCTTCCTCTGAGTAACAAGCCTTTCCGCGTCCCCGGCAAGACGTACAAGGGACTTTATACGTGCGCGACGAGATACATATCGCTTTCGTAAAGGACCTACGCCAGTGACCACTGTTCACGGATACGTCTCGAAACTCTACCGGAAGTGTACCGTGTGACAGTTCAGTGCCGTTACTCGTGTTTAATCAGTGGCCATTTTCCAGTCGCTCGATCGTCCCCACGTGAAAACTTACCCGATTGTATTTAATTGTTACCGCAGTATTCACGCAACTGTCAAGACTGTAAAACGCCAATGAAAAACTATTGACAGTTCTACAGTAGCAAACCCCGGGCACGGACTCCCGTCGGAAGACAAGAAAATTACCAGTGAAACAATTAACCTCCATTTTGCATTAATCAACCCGATAAAAAGACTACGCGAAGAAAGGTGAAACCGATTAAAGTAACCCAGTGTAGAACCGTGTTCCCAGCTGCGTCCCCGAGTGTAAATAACCAAAGGGAAAAAAATCCCTAGAGCGTCCTGAACCTCCAGGAAATTCCCCCTAGGATATCTAAGTCAAATAACCATCCCCCCTCTAAGAAAAAAGAATGCCAAACAAACTTCTCCTGTACTCAATGCATCGTCACGAAGCAACCAAGAATTTCGATAACACGTAACGGAAGAAAGCCTCGTAGTGGGAAAATTCAAATTTTCAAATAATAACCGTCGGACGACGCTTCTCAGCATCTGTCTGTAACATGGCGAACGACTTCCTCAGCCTTGTATATCCAACTGTATCCAGCAGTACCTATTACGTGCTAACAGTACTCTTGATAATTGACACGTCGCGTGGATACGTGCCGGAGAGTGTGCAGACGATCGAAGTCAGTGCGCGCTTACGTGGAAATTGCGGTCGAGCTACAAATTTCTACGGCTGAACGACATTCTATGTGGATGCCTGGCCGTCGGTGCACGGGACTGTGTCTCTATGTTTCATGCATGCATTAGAGCGATGTGCGCACGTGCTAAAAACTGGCTACTAGTGTCCTATATATCTATATAGATACGTGTACCAGGTGTATATATACGCGTGTATATAGATATACTTAAAACAGGCTATCCCAATCTGGCGCGCTTCGGTGCTCCTAGTGCGTCCATGGACGCCAGTTATATTCCGTCGTCGGGCATTCGATTCGTCCTGAGGCCCGGAGGACCTTCGAGTAATGTCGATTGATTCTACTAAATAAAGCGTGTGCCGCTGGCTTTAACACTCATATCGATTTAGCCTAGACATGAGGCGTCGTCGGTACCCTCGTGTCGCCTTCGACGTTATAAATTTTCGATAATGATAATAATCCAATGCCTTCGAGAGATTCTCGACGTGGAGATGCGATCCAACGTTTTCTCGGCTCCTAACGACTCGTTTTATTAACCTTGTAAACACGGGATACGTACTTTCGCTTGGAAACTCCTGAATATCCTTCACGTGTGTCGCGGGCTTATTGCTGTCACGTGGCACGTGCTATTTTTCACATTAATTTATTATTTCATGAAACTTCGATGCCACTCGCGTCTCATTCACGCTCCTACGACGTGGACGAATCTTTATCGTGTCTCTTATCGGATACAGGATAATGAACTCTCTTCGACGTGTTCAATACGGTGTTATCTTGACAGTGGGTTACGCTTCGAGTGTCCTGCGGCTATTCGGTTAAGGTATGGCCGCAGTCGCGGGTATCTACGGGATTTCAGAGGAGCGTCACGCGAGATACTCAGATCATCGACAGCATGCGTGAGTTATCATTTTATATGGAGGAATCGTATTTTTTCCTGGTGTCGAAATTAATTTTTTTATCGATCTCATTTTTTTTTTTTTCAACGTCGCATACGTCAATTATCTTTTGTGTAAGAGATCGTATTATTTATTACCGACCGATATGAATGACTCAACTTTTTTTTTTTTGAAAAATCATTCTTTCATTTTCAACACCGAGCATCGGTCATTATTTTATATGACGAATCGAATTATTTTATTCCCATTTAAAATAACTTTTCAAACATATTTTTTTTTTATAAAATTTATTAACGTCACGCGGATGTATATACATCGTACACAGTACTCAATAGTTGACAAAAGTTTCTGTGTTTGATATTTACACGCGAGCCATGTGTCAAGGAACTTCGATTTTCTCTAGTATATCCTACCACTGGAAGTGTGCAGTCTAGAAGGCCTCTTCGCTCGTCTACTTAACTCCTAGCAGACGAATCGTGGAGTCAACGATGCACTTTTGACCTGTTAAAATCAGATAAATATATATGTATATAAATGTATAACAGAAATGGTGCATTCCAGATACACGGTGAATAAGCGCAACCCACACTTTCCTTCGGAGTTTCCATTTCTTTGTCTGGTCCTCGTGTTGGGCTCCTCTTGACTTTTTTCTTCCCCTCTTTTTTTTCCCACCCTTCCAAGAATAAGTACTTCGCCGAATAAGGTTTTCCACGCTCAACGAGAAAAGCCCGTTGCGTCACTCTTTTTGGTTCGGGTCCCTTCTTCTTCCTATTTTTTTTTTCCCGTTCGCGCGATAACTGGGTCAAGCATCAAAGTCTTTAGTTTTATTACGATACCAGTTCCCTGTAAATATACATATACACCTGTATCATTAAAAAGGTTCGATACTTATAAACACGTCATTGTTGCACTTGATGCACTCGATGGTTAATATTCTTTGAATATAAAAAGTGCACCGCCGTACCAGGTTGACTCAAGTGCAATTATCGCAGTTGGCCATTGAGTACTAATCGACGTGCTACTCAGGGTGAAAACGAGAAAGCTGTATATTATTTATTAAAAAAGTGGAACGAAAATTCGTCTAAGAAAAAGGAAATCGAAAATATGACTCACTCTGTTAAAAGTGACCTAGTCGTATTTCCTCCGGGCACACGTATCCAGTCTCGTTTCACATGTTAAATTGCCAAAGTCATACAGAAACTTGGAACCGTTCCGAATCGTAATGAAATCCTCGACCCTCGGAAACACAGGAGTTGTGTAACAACATCCACGAGGATTTCATTCGTAATAGGAATAGAATGAGGTGGAGAAATGATGAAAAGTCGATCGGAGCGTATAGGAGGATAAAGAAGATTTTTGGAAGCTGTCTATAAGGACTTTGGATAGGGATAAGGAAACGGCGTCGTCTGCTAATACTTTAATGGCCATTGGCGCCGATTTTCGTTTTTTCGGGTTAACTCTTGGCTTTAGCAAAGCTAATAATTTTACTTGGACATTGCTGTACGTGGAAACAGTGTTTTCCAGTTTACATCGACAACATCTGTGTCGTATATATATATATGATGTGTATAGATCCCAAAGTGTCTCCATATATATCCATCCGTATAAATATATTAGAGAGCAGTTTTCAGGACTTCTTTTTGGGTATTGGCAGTTATGAGGACAATTGGCATTTTCCAAAGTGGTCCTGGAAGAATGCCATGCGTAACGTATACTTCCGGGACCATTAAGCGTTATTCACACCGAATTTTTCAAAAAAATTTTTATGCTGGACACTCGGAATTGTGATGAGCTAAGAAATAGTTCGTTAGGTTAGGTTAGAATTTCAATGCCACATATGTCAAGGATTAGTTTTTTAAAAAATATATCAGCTTGCCGTTGTGAGTGCCGCATGTCCTCGAAACTGCCCTTTGACATAAATATATATACATATGACCACGTAGAACGTATACAGCAGACTCTGGACTAGCCTTGCAAATTTATTGTCTTCTCCGGCGAAGCTTGCAGATGCAACTGCCGCCGATGCGTCTTTGGTAAAAGCCACTAATGGACTTGTTGACTAATAATTTAAGAGTGCAGTTTTAAAAATGGCGTCGCGACCTACATTTTACAACCACGTGGTCGGTGCACCACGTGTTATACGATTTCTTTGGGACTCACCCGTGACTTGGCTTTTATTGCTTGGACTCTATTACTTCTTCACGCTGCAGTTTTCGGATGCACCGAAATGCACAGACACTCGATGTCGTACTTGCAACCTACGTGACTATTGGATTATTACGTTCGGATTTCCAGGCCGACACGCTGTTTGAATTGTAATGATTCGTGTTAGCTGAATTTTTTTGAATCAAGGTGCTGGGGTTCCTTATATAAAATAGTGGATGTCTCTCGGACTACTGGGTTATTGGTCAGTGTGGGTTGGGTGACAATAGTTCTTGGCATGGTTTCGGGAAACTTTGGATATTGCCCTCCTGACACCATTGTGTCTCTTTGGAATCTTATAATGGCTAATGGCGACCCTCGGCGGACGCAGCCGGAAATTATATCCCCCCGCTCTACTGTCGGTGAACTGACAGCCTCTTCTGGTTTTATACTTGACTCGGAGAACTCGGGTCATGTATATATTTGTGTTCATTTTTTTGTTCTGTTTATATGCTGTATACAAGTTTTTTTTTTTTTATATCATACAAATAATTTTTGTGCAATTTTATTTACTTTCGTAATATGTTTGTCGGTAATAAAAAAAAATTTTTTTTACCTATAGGCAAACTTTACCTATACGTAAGTTTTTTATTTGATTTTTTTTTTCATGATTTGAGTAAGATTGCTTTTTTTCTTTCGTTCTGTAGAAGACGGGCTTCTGATTTACACGGAAAAGGAAAGTGGAATATAAATTGTACAAATGTGGGGAAGTTCTTGACTTTGATTATCAAAAATTAATGTATTACGTAAAAAGCATAGTACAGTCAATTGATTTATTATTCATTAGACACAAAACATGCTTTCGGCCACGCAGATAGATGTATTAAGTCGATGGATTCGAAATTGCCTGATTCTTAGGAGAAACTTGATTTGTTCGTGTTAGAATTTTTTTTTCTTTTTTTTTTTCGTTAACCATTTTAACGCCTCTCCGAGCACTTAACAATTTTACATGGACCATCGAGATCCTTTGTGGCGAAAGAGCGAAAATTTTGCAGCTGCACCAGCCGTGCCTAATATTTAGCCCATTATTTGGTGCAAATAATAGAAATGGAACGACGATTTCACGCACGTTGCACCAGGAGGACGGGGAGGGAAAGTGGGTGGCAGAGGAACGTTTGCAATTTACATTTGTACCTTGCACATGGTGCGGGGTTACATATGAGCTGCATAGTGCCGTATAGTACATAAACGAATATTTATATATATATATATATATATACGTGTACACATTTTGCATTATATATAATGTGGTAGCAAACATGGCCATACGGCTTAGTGACTCGTGACTGACTGGAATTCATCGATCCACGGCTGCGACATATTTTCCACATATGCATGTTTTCCTCAACTTTGTTTTTTTTTCTTTCCAACGATTAATATACCCCTTAACCCTCTGGTACTAGTAACCCCCCTCCCCCCCCCCC